>NW_011645640.1:1235066-1509188 GCF_000225545.1 Orbilia oligospora ATCC 24927 | reverse complement strand
GGCCTTCCTCGGGCAAGGTGAGGGGTTTGGATCTGGTTTAATATATAACATGTTAGAGATGGTCTTGAGACCTGATTGTGATTGAGGCTACTTTTGGCTTGAAGCTTTCCAGGTAGGGCAGTATATAGTACAGATAGGCATGTACGGTGTCTAGATATCGAGGTACAATCGCTATGCCCTAACATGTGGCGGGAGAGGCAGTTCGAGCGATATGCTGTAGAGATCGGTAGATGTTGTTGGATATATGAACAACGAAGACAACCTTACAAAGTGATGGAGAATAACAAACAAGAGTCTCCTCAGTATACCAAATTAAAATATCATCATAAGTTGGCTTGTGACCAAACTTCTGAAACTATATCATAAGAGTTAGAGGTTAGTAGTCTCTTTTCACATGACACCATGTCCTGCCTGACTACAAATCAGGGTTGCAATTGTTCTTCGAAGAGTCACGGTAAGTTGAATTGCATCAATTGCAGAGGATCTACCCAATAATTTCCGTTGATGGGGAACCCGAAATGTTAAATCTAACGTCTACTTCGACCGCGGTAGGTCCAGAGCAGCCGAAACCCTCCAAGAAGCCTGCAGAGCATTATTCCTCAGATAAGTCCATAGGTGTGCCTAACCATCACTCGTAGATTGATATCTTTTTTCTTTCTTGTTTTGCTAACTATAGTGGAATGTCGAATCTAGGTTCCCAGAGTCTAATAACCGCAGTTAATGGTTGTCGTCAGAATGATTATAATTACTTTTACTGTTACTCCCCGATCTCTCTAAAATCCTCACATATACGGTCGGTCCGAGTTAGTGTCGATTTCTGTTTCCAGGCTGGTGTAACAGGATCAATCAAGATCCTTTCTGTCCCCAGTGACTTTTCCGCACCATGGACGGGATGTGGGACTCATGAATTTGCAGCGCTCCATCCTCTTTTTGATCTTTCAAACACGAGGAGTGTTTCTCCCTTGGAACGATTATGCTGAGATCTCAGTTGTTATGAGGGGGAATTTATCTTCTGGGATTACCTGTCTTTATGTCTTACCGTTTGTGAATAATGATACGCCTGAGACATGCGTAAGTTATGAGGCTTTGGGGGAGGTTGATTATGAGGTGCCTCATGACCATCAAGTTATTGTTTTGTTCACAGCTTCTGTTCGTTTGTCATATGCATATGGTGGTATCGATGAGGTTGGACCGGTTCATGTATTTGCTGATCTTCAGTGATTTCGGTTAATATTGTTATAATCTAGATGTGCTTTTAGGACTAGGGACAGAATATAATATTTTAACTGTGGGTTAAATGGTTTGAAGGTGCTAGTGAATATGACGTATGACAGCTAGGTACCTAATATAAGTACCTACCTATGAACGGACGTGGATGTTATAAAAACTACATTAATTTGATGACATTTTGACATCGGGTAAGGTGTGGGGTATGAATATGCTGAACTCGCGGCATTGAATGCTGTACATGTTCCGAATACTCGAATACTCAACCGTATCTTGAGTTTTGAAATAGTATTTTTGAAAGTCGATACCCGGTGAATCTCCTGTCCCCGATAGTTTATAATTAACTATGACTTTACAAGCTTATATATATATGTCCGCTTGCCCAGCAATATAAATCCTTGAACCGATATAATAGACACATGTGCAGCTGTGATTGATGTCACTGTGCACTACATGGATACTCGTGTGATCTATCATATTCATGTCGGTTCGGATGAATAAACATCGGGATCCATGAGGGCAAAATTTCTTTTTTACCCCCGTCCATATGAGTAACCATCAGAATTAATAGGGATGGGGAAGATGCTTAGACGAGTGACGATACAATCCATAGGCTGGAGTATAGACGCCGAGGATGAAAGAACCTTCTTTTTTCTCTTCCGGGTGCAAGGAGACGTTACGTTTTACAAGACTTGTAAGGCTTTTTCAGCCCTAGACCAGGGTTTTCGTTTAGAATGTGCCTAGGATCCTAGGAATGTATACGTACTTAAGTACGTATGTGATTTGTTACGAGAGCCGCAAGAAGGCTATTGTAGAACCTTCTGAGCTAGTTGTGGCTGCAATGCATCGCACGGTACCACTCATCACAGTAGTACAAGGTAACCGTCTCTTTTCCAAGCCACCGTGCCATGTATGAATATAGACGCATATGTATGTCTGTAAGTATAGAGGCTGTAGGTGTTAAAATAATGTGATAGGAGAATTTATTCATGTAAAATGATCTAGCCCCGCGGGTGCAGATATGTGGAGATACATGCAACAGCTGCAGCGGGAACCTATTCAGGAACATTTCGGATTATCGATTCTTTTGAGAAACCAGGCACCAGTGATTTTAGATCCCGTTTAGCTGCACAATGACACAAGAATAGAATCAAAATCAAAATCAAAATAAATAAACAAAGTACGAGAGAAATAGAGGGGGAGGGGGAAGGGGAAGAATGGAGGAAGCCACAATAGCATGTCATGGGAAATAGGAGTTATAGACGGATGTTGCAATTGTGATAATAGTTCGTTCATCCCTGTTTGGTGTTGGCGCAGCTGCACGACGTTGAATCGGCGAAACGAAGATCAGTGCAGTGGACCCACACCAACTACACCAATTGCACCAGCCGCATGATCCTTTCTATGTAACCGAGAAAGAAGGCTCCTGGAAGGCCCGGAAGCATTCGAATCATCTGTTCCCTTGTCGTATATTGTTGCACTTCGTACTTGCTTACTTACTTACTCACTCACTCCCTTACAGTACTTGCCTACGTGGGGATCTTAATTAATTACGCCCTGCTCGATTAGCCTCGTTCCAATCGACATGGCTTTGCAATTGTTGTTTTTCAGGCACCCAGCTTTCGGGGCTGCTGCACATACCAGTTCGGTCATGGCGATAATTTACAAGTGACGCGAGATTCGCTTCGATCCAACAAGGACCTTGAAGGTATGAGGGGTCGGACAGGGCGTATTGTTTTGTAACACTGTTGGCTATACTAGAGGGCTCACGACATTAGGATGGAGTATAGTACTTGTGTATATACGTAGATACATACATACCAGGTAAGCCAATTGCTTTTCTCTTCCCTTTCCTTTTTCCTGGTAACATTAACTTCCCTCGGTTCTCTTTTCATAATCCGAGTGGATACGAATATTATATGTATCCTGTGTCCCACTGTCCTGTCCTGTCCTGTCGTGTGTTAATTAACATCCGGACGATTAATACCCTTTGACCTTTTATAAAATTTTAATTTTGATATTACATACGAACTCACTATCATTTATAATAATTATCAGCAGCGAACAGGAATCGAATCCAGGCACCGTTTCTTTCTTATCTGAACCCAAGCAGCCGCACAGGCTTGGGGTTTGGGGGTCAGCACTAATCGAACCCTTGTGCGAACCCACATCCACATCCGTTCCATCGACTCTAGAGCCCTTTCGGGCAGGTTTTCGACGAAGTCTCCAATTGAAAGTGGATCTGAAATATATTGCGACGACGAGCTAAAAAGAATTGTTTGCGATTTGAAACGGCTGTTGGGATTATATTAATTGTCGAGCAAGTCGAAATATTCGGAAATTTCAGAAGAGTTCACGAAGATATTGAATCCTGCACACGAGACTCGACTCGACTGATAAACCCTACCATATCATATTTCCGATCCCAGATCTCTCTTATTGCAGCCTTGTCCCCGTCAGCCGTATTGATACCGTTTGGTTCCCCACCAGTTAGCCAATTTGTATTCGGTACATTCCTTTTCAAGTGACCGAGCCAATCGCCAACGGTGGATAAGAGAGAAAGCCACCTCTTTTTTTAACCAGTTTTCCACATTTTGCAATCTTGAGGCTGCATAAGTTGGGGATGCAGCTGTGTCTGTGACCCACCCCATTAAAATTCGACGAAAGAAGGCCGAATAATATGGGAGTCCTCTGAATTCAAACTTTACCCGATATCAACTGGACAATACAGTAACTATACAGTGACTTATAGCTCGAGGGGGGAAAAGAGGACCCTTTCCAGGCTTCAACGGAGCAATTCTTCTTTTTAAAAAAGAAAAATAAATAAATAAAATTCTACGAGGACCGATCCGCTCCGAGAACGATTCTTATTTCCTCTTAGTTTTGATCTCTTAATGGGCCCTTTATCTGTTCCTTCTTCTATTCTTTTTCTTAGTTGTCTTTAATTTTGATTATATGCAGACATCTCGTTCCGGTATCTCGATAATCAAAATCGATCTTCGAGACCTGTTTGGATAATAAAAGCGAACACCTCCAGATATTCCCCTATTTTCGCTTTTCCCTCATGAATCCCGGGTACCAAATCATCATTCCGATCTAATATCGATATCTTTAATGTTCCTCGGCCCCTGTGAAACTCGCCTTGACGTTCCGGATCCGACGGCCGCGATAACAAACCACCCTTCGCTCTCCCCGGGCCAACTGGCGTTTTCAGGATGCCATGGCCTTGGAACAGGCCAAAGTCACCCTTTGGGGTCTCAGACTCCGAGGATGCGATTTCATCTGGGTCAACGACGATAGCATCGACATCGACGCAGGGGACATCGATATCTCCAAACTTGGATGAGGTCGTGAGCTCAAACACCGGAAGTAGTAATGGAGCTGGTCGCAATGGTGTTTCTATGACTAATAGAAATGTCGCTGGAGGTCGCCAAACTACAACGACAGCTGCGAGGGCGACAACACCAATGCCTGCGCCGAGTGCCTGGGCTCCTGGTTCTTCTACGAACGCGGTAAACGGTACTGTTCGGGCTAGTTCTTCTCTGGGGTTTAGCCATGATGCGGTCTCGCAGAGTAGAGGCCAGAATAGTAGAAGGAATTCACGCGATACTGCGAATACCACTAATAATTCAAATTCTGGAAGTGTCCGTCGTACCGCGTCAGTTATTCCCGAGGACCATACCGTCCAACCCGGGAACAGCGTCGACAGAAGTCCTCCGTCGAGTTCGTCTGGCACGCCGAACTCAAGGCCTATCAGAAGACCTTCATCTTCTCGAGATTCGGAATTTAGAAATACGCATTCTTCAGAAAATGTACTATCAAAAACCCAACCTTCCGTCGAATCTTTATCTTCAATGTCTTCTTCCTTACACTCGGATGTAAATAACATTAATCACACACATCACCACCACCATCATCCTCACCATGGCGGAAAACGTTCACTATCCGCTAGCTCGAGTTCTCAACTAAACATTTTTCATGGCCCGACATCGCCAGGTTTCCCCAACGGAAGAGCATTTTCACCAACCCCTTCAGTCGGTTCGATAACCCACCAAACTTCAATTACAAGATCTCAAAAGGCTATTATCCCACCGGGGTCAAGGCAGTCCAATGCAAGCGAGGAACAAGTGTTTGTATATGAGTTGCCTGAAAGTTATGAACAAGTCAATGGGTTAAATTCGCATGAAATTGAGGAGAGAGATTTAAGACATAAAGCTATCGTCGAGCTTAACCCTGCACCCGGGGCTGGTGGGAATGGGCATGGGAGGACGAGGTCAAATGTACAAAATAGGGAGATGATGTTGGAGGCGGAAGTTGCCAGGTTGAGAAAGGTTTGTGTTACCCCTCTCTTCAAATCCCTTGAAAAATTTGGATTTGTCGGTGTCGGGAGCTGATGTGGTACATTATTATTTCATTCTAGCTCTGCGAAAAGTATAAACGGAAGTCGATTAACAATACCTCATCGAGTTCGATCGGGTCGATGGATCATTTAATTGTTCCAGACATTGCAGCGGCAGCGGCGGGATCTTCAGAGGTATGCGTATACCTATTCATTTAGTAGTGATTCTAGTTCGAAGAGGATGGTTCTATATATGCTAACCTTCAAAAGGCCCACCGAGTCGTTCAAGTAATGAAAGTCGCAAACGAGCACCTTCAAAAGAAAATCGACGCTCGTGATGCCTTACTCGCAGATCGCCTCGCAGAACTAGAACAGATACACAATCGCCATGCTATCGAATTAGAACAACAGAAACAGGGGTACCAGGTTCACATACGGCAGCTTGCGGATCAGCATAGACGGAACTTAGATGGGGTTACCCAGAAAAATGTTGAAGAAGTCGTGGCATTGAAGAGGGGCATGATGGACACTGCTATCGTATTTGAAGGTCAAAGACGGGATGCGGAGAAGATCGCACTGCTACAGGCTGAAGTTGAAGGGCTGAAAGCTATGGAGAAAGTGAAGAATGATGGTCATATCGCTGTTCTTGAAGAGGTCAAGTTAAAAGCAGCGGATGATCTAGAGGCGGCAAAAAAGGCGTTTGAAGAGGCGGAGGAAAAGTGGGAAATTAAAACCGAGGAGATGCGGCGGGAGTTGTTCGAGGAAAAGAAGTTTGCGGATTGTACCTGCGGTTCTAAAGTTGGTAGCGATACCATCGAGGAACTGAAGCAGGAACACGAAACTGAGATCGCAGCTCTAAAAACTTCAATCCGTATCTTGGAAGGGTCCAGAGGTACAACTGTAGAACAACTTGAGGAGGATCAGAGGATATACCGGAAGGTTTCGGAGCTTGAATCATCCCTTGCGAGCAAAGTCAGGGCCTTAACGGCTGAACGTAAAACCTCTGAACGGCTAAGAGCGTCTTTAAGTGCGGTAGAAGAAGCAAAATCAGAGCTACAACTCCAGAAAGAAGCTTTAGATGCTAAATTACTGGAGACGAATACTGGTTCCGCCTTATCGACTGAGCAGGAGCGCCAAGCTATTGAAGAGAAGATTCGGCAAGAAACACTGGAAGAACACGCTCGCCTGAAAGAGGAATACGAGTCTGCTCTAGAAGTTGAAAGAGCTCGTGCTCTGCAGCTGGAGGAACAGCACGAATCAGAAAAACGAGTGTTCAACGATCAAGTTACAAAACTTCTCCAAGAACACGCCAAGGAAAAGGAACAAATAGACAGAGCCCACGCCTTGGCCCTCAGTGGTCTTGAGGACACCATAAAAGCACAAAATAATGCAGAGGTTATAACTCTTAAGGAAGAGTTAATGTCGAGAGCACGGTCCTTGGGGGAGGTAGAAGCGGAGCTCGTGGTCACTAGAAACGGAATCGACGATGCCTTGAAGCAACAACAAGTTATTCTGGAGAAGGAGAAAGAGACATTAATCGCTGAATACCAAGTGGTTATCAATGCCGGTGACAGACTTCGAGATCAGGAGAAGACAACTTTCCAGTCTGAGAAACAACGCTTAGAACAGTTACTCGTCGAGACTAAAGCCCAGTCCGATAGCATGTTAGATGAGAAGATCAAGTTCACTACTACAGAACTCGAAACTCGTCTGTTAGAAGCCCAACGGGAGCACCTGGTTGAAAAGCAAGCTCTATGCAAAACTTTCGAAGATGCTAAAGCCCAGTTGGTAGTTCAACAAAGCGCACTTGAGTTGAGGCTTCAAACCCAATTCCAAGAGGCCGAACAGCAGTTCCTTCTCAGGAGTGAATCGGAGAGGCAAATCGAGGCTACAAAGCTTCAAGACATGAAATCAGAGTTGGATAAGAGTTGTAGCAGCTACGAAGAAGAAGTCAAACGACTCATAGCAGAAAACAAAGCGACGAAAGACCGGGCGGCGGAAGTAGTGGCCGAGCTTCAAAGGCAATTAAAGGATGACGAAGAAAATAAACAACAACTGCTAGACCGAGTCGCAAAAGCAGAGTCGGAGAAAGAGACCACTGAGTCAGAGCTAGCCAGCCTGACAGTTCGCTTCGAAGAGTCCCACACCGCGATGAAGCGAGCAGAAGCACAATTCACATCTCTGACTGAGGAAAAGCAAGCTATCAAGTCAACTTTAGAAGACGAGAAAAGAATTGCGAATGATTCAATCGCTGATCTTCGAATCCAGCTACAAGCTCGTGAAAAGCTTACGAATGAGATGCACATCAAACATCAACAGGAAACCGAGGATCTCCAGTTCCGGATACGAACAACCCAAACCAAGCTCGACATTGATAGCGTGGAGATCGAATCACTCAAGGAGACAATAAGGGAAAAGGAAAACACTTTCAATACCATGCGAGATGAGAAGAATAGCTCTGGGACTTTGTGGGTGGAAGAAAAACGTACGCTGGTGAAGAAACACGATCAAGTCATCGAAGGCCACCTGAATACAATTTCAAAACTTGAGGATACGATCAACAATATGCGGGCTCGGACAACCGAAGATGCAAGGGCTGCCGAAACAAAAGCGGCTGAACAACAAGGCCTTGTAATCCAGTGGATGTCCAACTCAAATCGGAAGACCGACGAAGTCCAACGCCTCGAACGTGCTTTGAAAGAGGCTAATGGGAAGACTGAGAGTTTCAAACTTGACATAAAAGCCCTTATCAACGACATAAAGCAATACGAGAAAGAATCCAAAGACAGAAGGGCTGAGATCAAGTCACTATCGAAGGAGCTAAAGAACTCACAAGAGGAGATTTTTTCTCTGAAGTCTCAAGTGGAATCCTCATCTGGCTCATCCTATCGCTATGTACGACAAATTGCCGACTTGGAATCAAAAATCCAAGCTCTTGCTAAAGAGATCCAGGACTCCCGGTCCGAAACCTCTGCTCACAAGCGGGCAGTTGCAAAGCGTGATTCTACTATCAAGCAGCTAGAGGATACCCTCCAACAAAGAGGTGGTATCCGGAATGGGCGAGCATCTCCAGGCCCTAGCTCTGCCTTGACAGCCATGGAGAACGGAATCGTACCTTCCACTGCTAATGTTTCATCTCTTCAACGTGATCTTCGAGACTCTAGGGCAGAAATCACCCGATTGAATGAGAAATTAGAGATGTACGAAACAGAATACCGGCATTTCTTTGAAGACCATGAGAAGCTAAAGGTGGAGCATGAAGAAGGACAGAAGAATATGAAAGCAAAACTTGACACATATATTCCAGAGCTAGAACAGCTAAGAAAGGGGAATAGGGACCTGGAATTAAGATTACAGAGTGCCGAGTTAAGGCTAGCAGCTTCAGGAGGGTTGGTTAGAAGAGGTTTAGGAGATGAAGCACCAACAATGAGGTCACAAAGCAGTATGAGTTATTTACGGCGTGGAGAAATCAGCATTGGGAGTTTGGATGTGTGATTTATTTTGTTTAAAATTTTGTCCTTTTATGTTTTATTGTTCCATTTGGATGGCTCATTTTTTGAGTATGCATATATGATTGCATTTGGCGTATTTGTTTAGCATTTTTATGGGATACATCCTGAGATTTATAGCTATGATGAGTATCGGGGTATCAATGCATTTCTCTCACCCCCTCGAAGCTTCTTGGGCCTCGCCGTGGGCATTGGGAAGGTTCAAGTTTTATTTCCAGTGTCTTCGAGATATCAATATTTTATAGCAGGCGAAAAAACCTTTACTATAGCTTCAGTTTCGAGAACTACTCTTCTCCAACAACATCGATCCCGCTATCTCTATTCTGTAATAAATTAAAGAACATGGATGCCATGGATCCAAATAATTCACAAGACCAAAGCGAACAAGAGCAAGTACCAGAAATCCCACTCGCAGCCGAAGAGGAAGAATCGGAAAACAACATGGAAGATCAACCAGAGGGTTCCGAATCTGTCCAAGAAGACGAAGACGAGGAGATCCTAGCACAAGCACCTGTTAAGGAGGAAATTAAACCGAAGGAGAAGAAAGGAAAGGGCAGACCCAAAAATTCAGCTGGAAAGTCTAAAGAGCCACCATCGAAGAAACGAAAGCGATCTGAAGATGTTAAGAATGAAAAAGAAAACCAAAGTACTAATGAAGCCAAAAAGGAAGGTATCCTTGAAGATGGCGAGCCCAAAACCGGCAAAGGTAGTGGCAGGGGCCGTAAAAAGGGAGAATCAGCAGAGGCTTGGACCGAAGATGTTGACAAAATTCTAATCGATATCATCAAAAAACATACGGGTGGTACTGCAGAGGGAATACCTTGGAAAGAAACGTTGGCTGACTTCCAAGAAGCCTGCCCGGAGATCCAGAAGACCTTGAAGGCTTTACAAATGCGCTGGCAGAATCATCTAAAACCATTCTTTATTGAGCTGACTGAAGAACAAGTAAGTTGATTCTGGGTACGAGTTTTTAGATATTCATGCACTAATCATAATGAATCGTGACCTAGACGAATTCTTTCAAACAAGCTGTGAAGGATATTAATGGAAGTGAGAAAAATGCTGCTATTGCTTGGCGTTATAAGATTCTCACGAATTCGAACCATGAATTGAACAAAGGGGCTGTTACAAAGTTATTGAAGAACCTGGGTCTTAGCTAAATTAAGGACTTAATATCCTAACGAGTTGATCAGTGCTGACCTATTACATCAATGTTAATGTCGGACCTTTAGTGATAGACCGATAGCTAAGAGCATGATTCGAGATTCTACATCTTGAAGAGTTTTGGGGGCTAAGCATGTTACGAAGCCCATTCATCTACATTATCCTTGCTCTAAGTTTGTATTATGGAATAATATCGTCTTGTTGGAAATATTAGCAGTTGTTTTGGAATTCTGCTTTTGGTATTTGCGAATTATCCTTTGACTTGAATTCAAATGTTATACCATAGCCGCGCAACCCCCCATCTCTCATGTTCTAAACAATTTAGGATCTATGCAGTAGCCTTCCAAGCCTTTCTCATACCAACTGCACTGCTAATGCAACCTGCAAACCCCATAACACCATCGCTAAAGGCACTAAACCCTTTAACCTTCAAAGCGGCAAGCGGGAAAATAATATCCGCTGCATTCCCAATAACGTTAAGCCCAGTATTGAACTGTTGTTCCTCTAGACCCTTAACCACCGAAAGAGCAGCATCATTGACAGATACTTGGGTCGCGGGTATCGGCGAATCTGGTGGTGTCGGTGGTAGCTCCTGCATTTTGTGCAGTATTTGTACCTTCTCGTTCTCGTTCTCGTTTATTGATTCAACCTGATGGCTCGTAGATTCGATAGTTGCCTGCTCCACGGTAGGGAAAATCGAGTTATATCTTCCTAGCCTTCTTCGAAGCCTCATAACCTTGACTAATCCTCCCACTATCGATGCCACTAATGCATATAACCAAAAGTGAAATGCCAGTTTATCCACTACTCCCTTGTACGGAATTCCCATAATTCCCGCCTCAGGTAAGTACCCCAAAGAGTCCGCGATACCAAATCCAGTATACCCGAGTCCTTCTATCAATTCTAATATGTATCCCATAAAGTCATTATTGATCCTCTGTCTGCCTTCGCGGATGAGGTTTATCGTGACGTTGATTTGGCCAATATTGTTGAAACAACGCAGGAGACGTCTCGTCAGTCCGAATTGACGACGGATACCAGCTGCTGCGGTAGAAGTAGTGGGGGTGTGTAGGTTTTTCAGGAGCATTATATGCGCTATAAGACGGGAGGTGTATTGTATTGTGCGAACGATTTTGTCGAGGCCATCTAACTCGTTGTTTAGTATGTTTCTTATGATAAATGCTTAAGCGCTGAGAAATATGCGATGGTACATACTTGCGCTTTGAAGGAGTTTGACAACTCTGTTTATTGTCTTCCCGTATAAAACCGCCTTTGGAAAAACCAGTTGCCCCGCTGATGCCATCGCCGCAGCCTCAGAGTTGACGATGGCCTTGATAGAGGTTGATAATTCCAGATCTTTTGAAGGAGCAAGCACATGTCCGGATCCAATTATACCCAACCCCGTGATAGTAATACCATCAGTTTGGTGTTTCTTTATTTCATCGTCCGGAGTACTGCCCTCCAACACTGGTGTTCTTGGGGGTGTCTGTTGGTCCATTTTAAACCTGGTCGCACGACTCAAAGCTTTAATTTATTGATATATATGGCTTAATTTTTGCGTTGATAGCCCAAAATACAACCTGTCGCAATCGACGCCAAAGGTGATATCAGATAGAAGTGGATACGAAGGCTTCCCAACTTTGAAAAAAAAAAGTTTTAGAGTAAAATAATTATAAAGAGGGTGGAAAAAAAAATAATAATAAGAAGAAGGCAGGAGTATAGAAGGTCGAAGTAGTCTTCACCACTCTTCCGGTCGCCTGTCGTTAAACGACAAGGACAGACGACCGAAAAGAGGAAATGGGAACTTTCACAAAAGAGCCGGGCCATCCGAGGCACATTATATACCAGAGCCGTAGGACGGATGAATTTTCTTGTTTTCAGCGGTGCGCGCGCAAGATCGATGACACTAGCACTAGTATAGTACAACGTTTGGTCATTTCGGCCGGCCATTGGAATGGGAAAGGGAGAAGAAAAAAAAACTTATTTGATTTGGCCACGCCGGGTACCTCGGTATACACGATGCCGAGTAGTAAATTATAGAGTCTTAGACAACAGCCTCTCAAACGGACCAAACTTTCTGGGGGAAAGTCAATGTTGTAGGTTGTATGTTGTAAACCTAAGCTACCTTGCATTTGCGTGGCTAACGATACATGGTCTGTGCATGGTATCCTTCCTTGATATGCGCGGGAAGGAAAAAAAAAAAAAAAGTTGCGTCACATCCATAGTCTAGTGGATCCCGTGGAGAAATCGAGCCAACCCGTGGGCGATTCGATACCGTTTCAGTGGTAGACGACTTCAAGCTTCCAGAGAATCGATGCTACTGTTGCCACGGTTCTTTTCTTGCGCCCGATCTGGCCGCTTGCTCGATTCGGCAGGGCGGATACGACGGTTACACCAACACATCTTTTTACAACACTGCGAAAGAGTTGCACAAATAGTGGAGACGAGACGAACAGTACCGTGATAGGATGATATTACATAAGTTTGTATAGTACGTATAGTCTAGTAATTAAAACAGTAAAATGGGGGAAATATATGCGTAAGAGTACATGCGATGAGCACATTTACAATAGCCACTGTCTGGGCGAGCTGTCAAAGACCTCATCCTTGACGGGCTCTGCAGAGCTCAAGCTCTCAGGCTTCTTACCCTTGATATCCTTTTTCTTAACGATAGCGAGCCCCGCAATGGCGATAATAAGGCCTTGGATGATAAGGATCACAACCAAAGTAACCAATGCCCCAACAGCTCCCGCAACCGGAGCACTGAGCCCATGGTGGGTGGTGTGAGCAAGTGGATGAGAGTCATTGGATGCGGTGGCACAGACACCCCCTTTGTTCCCACAAGTATGGCACCATTGCTCCGTGGTGGTGATTGAGAAAGTTCGCATTTCTTTTGCGAAAACTTCCCAGCTTAATTCGGTTTCCTCTTGCCCAAACAGTGGGTAGGCGGTCAGCTCACCACCATTGGCAGTGGACCCGTTATGGAATAAGAAACGAACGTTGATATCCTTTGCGTCTGGGAAAGATCCAACGGCTTCGTTGGTAAAGAGCTCGAAAGCCATGGAAGAGCCATAATCGGGAAGCCCGTAGAAATTGGCATCGGCAGCCGGAAGTTGGGCTAGCCCGAAGAACGAGAGAAAGGTGCCGTATGCGTTGAATTGAATACCGAGCTTAGGCTTGCCACCCTTGGAATTTACAATGCTTTCTAAATGCGAGAGAACATCTGCAGCGAAGGTTGCGCCCGCGATACCGCGGACAGGCTCAGAAGCATTGAAGGCGAGGTTCCATTGCTGTTTATCGGCAAGGGTACGCAGTTGGAGGAAAGCTTTATCGGTAAGGAGCTCAGGAGAAGAAATGGTTTGATTGTGGGTCAGGGCGTAGTTGACAACATCGTAGACTTTAAGCTACTAGTTAGAACTATGCACGGGTAAAAATAAAGAGAAAAACAATGGATGACTTACTGGCATAAGCGTTGGTAAAATCTGATTGTTCGGAAGTAAAAGTATCAATCCATACCCCTTCCAGAGACTGATAGAACTCTTTACTCCCTTTCTTCAACTCTTTAAACTCTTTACTATCCGAAAATGCCTTGGAGCTCTTAATTGCGGCATCACACCCGGAAGTTCCTTGCAACCAGGTCGCATCCTCCTTGTTCACCCCGTTGTTCATAGTATGGATGGGAATCAACTGATATCCACCATTAACACTAGAAACGACGCTTCCATTCCTCAAAATCTCTGTCGAAAGTGCGCCAACAGCCGGATACAATCCCTGCAAAAAGGCCTGTGCAGAGTTCAACAGCACAGCATCGTCCGTTGTGCTAACGTGGATCTGCGAGTTGACGACCTCGTCCGAGGCCACACCAAAGACCTTTTGAGGAGCTAAGGGAGCGACATAGCGATTGCGAAAATACTCCCCCGAGGCGAGGATCTGGCTGTACCCTAGATTTGTGAGTTTGGTGGGCGGATGGGACTTGTCCGTTCGGTCACCATGGCGCGATAGGATATAGACTCCGAGGATGGTCTCCCCAGCTTGGGCAGCACTAATGCTGACCCCGAACGCAAGGGCGAGGAGATTGCACTTCATCGTATGGAATAAATATACGATTTTTAGGATTAGAGCACAATGAACTGTTGAAGATAGTGCACCATCTACCAGGAAGCTTGTATTATATATAACTGAAAATTTAAAACTTCATGGAATGATTTTTATGCAGGTTATACAATTGCTGTTCCATGTGTAATTTTACCCTCGGGTTCTCCTCAAGACCTGGTTCTCTAAAAAATTTAAAAACTTTGATATAAAAATTTCCTAGAAAGGATACAGTCACCATGGTCTCTCAGAAATTCTGCCTAATCATAAATGCGAAACACCCATCGATGTCAACATGTCTCGCCTTTTCTAAATTCCTGGGCCCGCTACCTTACAACATAGGATACCCGCATGGTAGGCGAAGGGCAAACTAGAGGAGTTAGCCAAATAAGCCAATAGCTCGGGCTGGCAAAAGAATAAAAACTTTAAAAAAACCCACTCAAGACAATTCAAAAACGACAAAACAAAGGAGAGGGAGAGGGAAAAAAAATTAAATATGAAAAATGGGGAAAAGGAAAAACAAATTTATAGTCCCAGGGCCACCACCGGACCGATCCAAGCCGCTAGAATATTTAGCGCAGTATGCGGTATAAACGATCACTAAAATACAACAGTGGATACGTGTTGTAGGTGTATCAAGATTCGATCACGATTGCTAGGGAAATTAAATGGCACATATTTGGGCACCTCTGATTGCAAAGAACAATGGTCATCATTAGATATCGGATGTAAACACAAGGTTTGGTTTTGATTATTAAAAAATACAAAATATTAAGATATCAAGTAACCCCAGGAAGAATCCTGGACATATACAAGAAGCTTGAAGTGAAATGAAACCTTCTCCGACTATCCCATTTTATTGTTGTTCCTGGATCAAATCCCATCCTAGTGACGTCTCTAGTTGGCCGGACCTTGGGTGAATAAGGCCGTTATTGAATGTCTACTGAGAGCAGTTACTCTGAGACATCACGCACAGGCAACTTTTCAGTAAGGCTGGCGACAGTTTCCCTTGCTCCTCCAATCCCGGCCAAACCATTTGCAAGGCCGGCAACTGGGCCCTTGGCCATCTTATCCTTAACATCTTTGACAGGGTCAGCCGCTACTCCAGCAGGCATCTTATCCTTGACACCCTTGACAGCGCCAGCTGCTCCTCCGTCGAGGGCTTCTTTCTCAGCACGACGGCCGACCTTGCCACCACCGAGGCCACCAGTAACGCCGCCTAGGAGATCTGTAACGGCACCGAGACCACCCAACCCGCCCAATTGGCGCTTCTTTTGGGCCGAGACATCCTCTCCGGCTTCGGGAATAACATCTTCGATGAACTCAAGTTCTTCGATCTGTTCAGGGATTTCGGTATCGTCATCGTGGAAATCTTGCTTTGGAATAACTTGCGTGAGTCCAGCGACGCGGTTGACGCTGGGGCCGCCGACGCTGCTACCGATGTTGCCGACGGCGTTGGTGATTCCGCCGAGGTCGCCAACAGGGGCGGCGAAGGCTGGGGCGAAGGCACCGGCGGCGGCGAGGAAAAGGAGTGAATATTGCATTTTGATTGTTTGGAAGGTAATAGAAATGATTTCTTTTAAAACGATAGTGGTTTTTGTTTATTGAAGCGAGTGTGTTCTGATTGTTTTGAAGACTGAATGATTGATATTCTGAAAAAATACAAGAAATCTTCTGTCAAGTATCGTTCCTTATATACTTATTTGCCTATAGTACCTGAGAGAGAATATTGATATATTGAGATATGATAAAGCGTACATGCATTTCATTGCAAGGAGAAGCATAACTGAGAGAATCATGACATAACCCGGATTTGGCGAGCTTAGACACAGGGAGATCAGAGATACCTCCTGTAGGAACTGCCGCCAAAGGTGTTTGGTGAATGTCAGGAATCTTAAAGATCAACCAAATGAAATGTTTCTAAATAACGTATAACGAGGTTTCATATTATGGGGTAATGGAATCGAAAATCTGGAAAATCATGACTGCAAACATCGCATTCTCAGAAAACAAGCTTCTCAATTTCCACTGGACTGGGTGGTTTTTCTGACTTTAACGTTGACACGACTGGATTAGGGTCAAGATTTTCTTTTTGAGTATTTCTGGAATTGGTATTGACGGACTAGTCGACTTACATTCAATCTCAAAACAGGAACCCCTTGGTTTTTACAGGGTTAGAATTCCCGTCCCTCGATTCGCTCCGTTGGTCGGTATGTGCATCATCCCTTGCATCGCTAAATTATCTAAATACTGGATTTTGAATATTCCAACCGGAGGAATCTTCTGGAATAAGGAGTTTCTTAAGAAGTGTTTCATGAAAACGGAAAATCAAGGTTCTATTAATATAGATTTATCATACACATCTAGGAACAAGTTGGAGAACTAATTTCATAGGACTGTGGTCAGTGCAGTGATCATCGGGGAGTATATGGCTGTGCATGTGGCATTATGGTGGTATCAACACGCATACGCCACCACAACTTTTCGGTGCGATGACTGTTATCACCAAAACTATTCATCGTGATTGTGAATCAAATAATTGTCCAAAGAAGCTGATTTTAGGCTCAATCGAACGGCTAGATCAATTTGTACATTTAGTGAGCCATGCTTGAAAGGCATACAAATTTTGGCGCTGAAAATAGTCACGCGGTTCGGCATGGTGGAGTTCTAGAAAGAGCCAACGAACTTGATCCTGATCCTGCTTAATTATATTAATTGCGATCAAATTTTGAGGGTGAGCATACCATGAACAATTAGAAGCTATATACTAAGTATATATACAGAAGCAATATTTTGAAACAACTTGTCATTAATCGATTAATTTTTCTTTTGCCATTTTGAAGCTTTTCATAATCAATAGCATGCAATCCATGCATATGCAATGCGCAAAGAATATGACAAAATACAACAGCGTCAACGCATTTATCTGTGGATAAAATCCACAGGATTGTCTTCCATTATCTCTCACTTCTTCGACCATTATCAATCCAGCCAGCATTAAACTTAAAACATGAAGAAAGCAAAAGCAACACTAATCAGAGCAATCATCAAATTCACCGTCGATATCCGGCCGGAGTTGCTGGTCGCCGGTGGCGGTGGCGTTACAGTGGCATTCGAGGATCGGGTGGGAGAAGGAGTAACAGTTGAAATCTCAGCAGTCTCAACTGAAGTTAACGATGGCTCATAAGTCGTGGTGGTTTCTTCTGGGATTTCACTGGTAGTAATGGTTAAGGTGGTGGTTTCCTCGACGGTTGAGGTCTCTTCGGTTGTTGTTGGCTCCGGCTCCGGCTCCTGTGTGGTAGTAGTGGTAGGTTCTGGTTCCTCTGTTGTCTCGGTCTCAAACTCAGAAGTAGAGGAGGTGGTGGTGGTTGAGATTGTGCTCGTGAGAGTAATAGTGAAAGACCTAGTGTTTCCTACGGTCGCATCGCCAGAGCAGATGGGTGCGCCGCGAGCGTTCGTTGTACAGATTGGTTGGTCTGCGGGACTAATAGACGCGAAATGTCAGATATAACAGATTATACATACAACTTAAGTAGCTACATAGAGTGGATGAGAACATACCAAGCTAAGGTCGGAGATGGGGCGGGTTCGCCGTTATCGACGCATGTGGGTGGGGACCCTGTGCAAATCCGGCCTACCCGGCAGCATCCCGCATTGGCACCAGATCCAGCGCAGTAGTATCCGGGGTTACAGCCATATGCTTATGGAAAAGAGGAAATGGTTAGTTACGGTTTAGTAAAAGGCGAAGAGGAGAGGAGGGGCTGGAAACACATACAGAAGACGCCGTCTTCAAAACAGCATACGCCAGCGCAAAAGATTTGACTAGAATTTCTTGCACATTCCCTAGAGCCGATGGGACAAACGCTTGCTTGTCTCTTAATAAGGCCATCTGCGATTGAGTACCCAATCACAGCTCCGTCTTGAAGAGGTTCAACGGCGCGACGGTGCTGAACGTTTAACCCGAAGACCCCGTCGAGAGTGACAAGGATAATTCCAAGAAATATCATCTTGAGCGACATCACTATGTATATAAAGGGCAGAAAAGTTTAAAATCAAGAAGATTTCCTTTAAAGTAAAGATTGAGCCCGTAGGGTACTAGTAAGATAGCTGAAATGATGATCCTAAATTTTCAGTATGAGAAGGCTACATGAATCTCAAAAATATTTATTCACTTCAGTCCATCCGCGACGATGCATCCTTATATACATCGACCTACGAGGTATCACTGAATATAATTTTAGTCATAGAGAACACCCAGAGGGATGACACAGAGTTGGAGAATACCCGCGCGCGCAAGCTAGAAAAATTTTTTTTAGAGCCTCAAGCTGCAGATTATCATTCTCTACGTATAGTATCGTGGGGCTCCACACAATGTCGGCCCCACAGCCTCACAGGCTGCAGCATAATGTTGGACAGGTTTTCGGGCCCTCGTTCTTCATAGGCAAAATGTATTGGCTGATTCTGCAGGACTCGAAGGCGAAAATACCACATATAGATAAAGATCGGTGGACCGGGGCCCTGTCTTTCTACTCCAACATTCCGTGTGATATTTTTGGCCAGCTGCCAAGCAAGGCAGTTACACGAAAGGATGGGAAAGTTTGGTGAATTCAGTGCGATTCAGGTGCATGAAACATGAACAGAGTGGTCCACAAAATTCAAGAAAAAAGGAACAAGGTGACTGTGCATGTGGATTCTGCATGGTTGTTTCCCATAACGTTAGTACTTGCCGGGTACCCAGGCTGATATTCGGTACCTGGAGCCTTGCCGAAGATCAAGCACAGGTATTGGCGAAATGTTGACTTTGTGACTACAAACAGGGAACCTTCGAAGTGCGATCGGGAAGCAAGTGCGATTTTCGAGGCTGCGATTCCAAATATTCAGCCTGGACACTGGCGGACGAATAAGAATCGAGGTTTGTACCTTGTCGGTGGAGTAGATACCAGCCGCAAACCCGTTGGATACCTTGAACACAAGTCGTGACGTCTATGAGAAGCTAGAAGTCTTGGGAACACACCTAAGAGGTATATGGAAAAGCCTTTTTGTCGGATTTTTCGACTGAGCAACGGCCCGGCAAATTCCATTCCGTTCGGAGGCTCTATATCTGTACCTCGAATGGGGCTGTGCATGAACGAGTGAACCATACCCGGAGCTCCATTGTTTTTTAGAGAGCTTATCCATGTAGACTAACTGAGGCTGTTGATATAGATCTCCGTGTGGTAGGTTGTGCGTTGTTTGGTGTTGAAGGTCAAACGCGAACTGAAGGATTTCAAGATCCCGCGATAGCTGCCATTGCGCAAGATATTGATAAATGAATACCAGACTTCTTTCTTCATGTTTTACCTACTGAAGCAGTTACCTAGTGACTTGTATCTTCTTCAGTATTTACTGTCGCCTTGTACTCACTAACGGGTGCAAATGCGGACTTGCAATTGACCTAATTTGACTTCGTTATGTAATTTGAATTTGTATGCAATTGAAAGAGAAGTTTCTTCAACATCTTTGAATCAGCATCGCCAATTCAATTACCCTTTACCAGCCAACAGCCAACAGTTAACAGGCTAACATATTATGGCGCCACAATGTCCGCCCTCAGAGCCACTCGACGTCTTCTGACCGCGGCAGTTCCCGGTAGAACATCCAGACCATCATCATTATCATCGTCATCATCATCATTAATACTAACCACTCATAACCGTACCCGTCTCCTCCATCTCAAAGACCGAACCACCCTCAGAACCTTCAACTCAACCGCCTCCCTTCAAAAAGTCACAAAACGTGAAGACTCACACGAAGAAAAAGACAATCAACCATCAATTTCGTCCCAATTCGAAAAAAAATCCAATACTAGATCCACCGCTGCAAAATCTCGCCTCCGTCAGGCCGCCAATGTCGGTGACCGTAACAAAAACCCCACCGTGGGGTCCAACGACGACGGCAAACTCCCCGCACAAATATGTACCGCATACTGCACTGCTGAAAAGTACAACCTTATACAATGTAATTCTTTACTCAAGTCTGGAGGTTACGTTCCAGATCCTCTATCGACCGGTCTAGGAGAGGAGGTTATCCATCTACGACTCCCATTGCCACCTCAGGCCTACAGACAGTTTCCGAAACTAGGTGCCGATAGTTATGGTGATATATTTATATTCCCTTCCGGGAATATCGTGTCTTGGGGGATCCCCGAAGCGGTCATTACTGCTGTTGCAGCGTTGATCAGACCCGCGGCGGAGAATCCACATTCGACCACAGAGACTGAGACGTTGGAATTCGTGGAAGATCCCAATCGGCATACTAGCTTCCTACGCGGAGATATCATAATGATTGGCACGGGGATTAATAAAAAACTGGACGATGAACATCATCATCCACTTATCAACATCGGCAGCATTGATTCAATCGGCACAACATTAAATGAGCGAAAAGTTGTATGGCAAGAAGACGAAGAAGAAGGTTCACGGCATCAGAATACTCCTACAGTTCTTGCGAAAATTGCGTTTTCGTCCGGAATGGCGAGGTCGACGAAGTTGGCGGTTTTGGAAGAGATGTTGGAGAATTATATCGAGTCGACATCAATGATACCTGAGTTGTTAAGCCAAGGATCGCGACTACCATTCACAAGAAGCTTTATCCTTCGTAAAACAGGCGAATTGTTGAGTTTCAGAGCCAGATTGAATCTCTACTCTGAATTGACCGATAACTTGCCGGATATATTCTGGGATTCGAGGAAAGAGCTTGGGTTGGAAGGTTATTATGAAAGCATCGGAAGAGAATTGGACGTCGGGGTTAGGATTCGCAAGTTGAACGAAAAGCTTGATTATGCGAGCGAGATGGCAGCTGTACTGAGAGAAAGGTTGAGCGAACGGCATGGTTTAGTTTTGGAGTGGATGTAAGTCTTCTTTTACCCTATTCAAAGGAACTCGTTTACATGAATGCGAATACTAAGTAATATGGCTTGTATAGGATCATAATCCTCATTACAATCGAAGTTGGTTTCGAGATCCTACATCTCTGGAAAGATAGCAAAACGGAACAACGGTGGGAGGAAGAGATGGCCCAAGAGTATCCTCCCCAGCGACAAGGCTACCCTCCTCCTGCTCCTCCATCACCCCAACAGCACCCGCAATATCCAGGATACCCTCGGTACGACCACCATCAACATCATTTACACCGACACCCACCATACCAACATCACCCAGGGTACCAATCATCTTATCCTCCAATACCACAAACCCCATATCAACAACAACTTAGTTATCATACGCCCCCCGCTAATGAACCCTTAAGAAAAATGGACGATGTCGATACAGCTATAGCATTATTGGATGTTATAATCTCAAGGATTACTTCAGAGGAACGGGAGAGAGGAAGGAAGGAAAGACAAACGAAACAAGAAGAGGATGATGAGTAAAGGTCCTCTATAGGAGCTAGTAGTTGCATACTATGTAATCTAAGAGTCGTTTTGTAAGATATATGATGGCCGGGTGTTAAAATACCAAAATCTCCTATTAACATCAGCAAGGCCTATTTCTCAAGATCAAAATATTGTCTTAAAACTCTCCGTCGGGTTGGGCCTCCGAGTCCGAGTCCGAGGTTACACCAAGTCACGGTTTACTAGAGATCTACGGTGCTCCCATGGGCGAAAAGCAAAATTTTGCAATTAATTCACGCCTAAGATAACACCGCAAGGCTAGCTTGTTTACAACTGTAATTCATGTGATTAGACGGTAGAACACTCGTGGGGGCGCGCGTAATATATCACGTAATGTATTCTAAAATCCTAGATGATATCAATCTGCACCGGCTGTCTAGCCTTTATCGTACATGTGATCCTAAAATGAAAAGAAATAAAACACCCCCAAAAAGTCAACGAGTGGACGGACCAGGCGTCCAGAATCAATTGGTACCAAAAGCGTCGAGCAGATTGGTAGGTAGGTACTAGGTAGGTCGTGGAGTCATTAATACTCATTACAAACGTTCACCTCTAGAGAAACAGAGAAGAAGAAGAAAAGTGTCCTAGAGCCGCCCTTGTCTCGTCGCCAGACTCCTCAACTGTGGAGCCGCCCCCTTCACAACAAACTCTCACCAAGAGCACATCTAACCAAGCTACATCCAGTTCTTACAGTCTCCGCGACCTGCCAAGTATCTGGTCCACCATCCTGTGCCAAAATGCTGGGGTTGACTTCCACGAGATCCATGGCGACCAGTCTGCCTGTCTGGTGAACAGCTTCGCAGATGAAGTCACCCTCACGGAGGGTCAGACCGCCTCTAACGGGTGTGCCGGTGGATGGAGCGCTAAAAAAAGTATTACACTCGTTAGCACAGCGTTTTAAAGCATATTTAGGGTGATATTAGAGAAACGCACTGTGCAGGATCGCAAGCATCGACATCAAAGCTCAAATGAATGGGAGTATCATCTCCAATATACTCCAAAGCCATATCAACCACTCGCCCGATTCCGTAACGATCGATATCGTGCATTGAGAAGGCCTTGATCTTGTTTTCTCTCAGAATCTTCTTCTCGCCTGAATCTACATCTCGGAGACCGATATACACCAGCTTATCAACTGGAATGCGGTCTTCCTCCTTAAGCCAGCCGAATATATCGTGCGAACACAGACCAGTGAGGAAAGCAACGGGCATGCCGTGTATATTTCCAGAAGGAGAAGATTTGTATGTGTTAATGTCAGCATGGGCGTCAACCCAGATTACAGCGAGAGGCTTGTTAAGTCTCTCCCTAATCGCTTTGGAAACACCAGAGATACTGCCGATGGCGATCGAATGGTCACCACCGAGAGTCAAGACGAGTCTTCCCTGGGAAGCGTGTTCGTATGTCTGAGTGTGAAGTTTGTGGTTGACGTTTGAGCAGCTCTGAGGGCGCTTCATGTTATCGACTGTGGGGTCATCGGAGAGAATTTCGGTTTCATAGGAGTGGATGGTATTATCGAAGTGGATTGTGTATCCTAGCTCTGACTTAACCTCGTTGAGAAGACCGGATTCAATCATGGCCTTTGGGCCTCCGTCAACACCGGCTTTGGGCTGTTTAGGTTAAGATGCACGGTTAGTATGCATGACGTTGAGCCTTTTGCAGTTAGTTAGGGGAGCAGCTTGATTTACCTGACCACCACTGAAGGCAACGGCAACGACACCGAGTTCATTTTCAGAAGTAAGGAATTTGGATGACACTGGAGTAGAAGACATATTGATGATGAGTAAAGTGCAATCGACTTGGTAAAATAATATAAGGGAATGTTGTGAAGGAGAGGCGATATGTACTTGTTCTTGTTGGTGTATCGAAGAGGAATTCAATGGCAACTGGCAACTGGGGGTTGGCGGTGAATTATATATTTTTTGGAGACGGACGTCTGGAACCTGGAAACAGAGTTCACATCAGCACCCAAACAGTCACCATGCTTGCATTGCATTGCAGATTCTGATCTCGAAGACAGCGTTGCAGTCAAGTTGCATATACAAAACAGGAAAGCCGCCGGACACATCAGCTGCAGCGCTCCTGACATAAGATCTGATAAATTTTTATCAGGGCTAGCAAGGGTGGAAAATTTTTATCAGATCTAATCTGAAGAAAATTAAAAAGAGAAACCAGGGAAGAGTCGGGAAAAGGCCGCATGTAGCCATTCAAAGTGTTAATTACGCTTTCGCAGGTTTGGTGACATCTTTGATGCTTGGTGAAGCGACAGCCGAAGTCCAGCTGCCACTGTTGGCTTAGGCATCCGGAAATGGGTTCTTCCAACCCCGACCTGGCCTGGCATGCAGGCTGCAGAAGCGGGTCGCAGGAATCGCCCCCATGCAGCGGAGAATAGCTATTACTGGGCAGCATCATAGACACATGAGCAGATCACTGTGTGATACCGTGGGGGAAATGTTCGCCTTGTCACATTCTTGGAACGTGCAGAATTGCCATTGCAGTTGCGTTTGCGATTTTCGTGACACCAATCGGACATATATAATACAATCAAGAGATCAGGACTTACGGCTTGTATCGGTACAAGGTTGACTCGGAGATTGTTGGTATCTTGGGGGGTTAGAAGGGAATTATAAGGCTTTTTAAATTCGGGATATATAGTAGGTAGGTATAAGGCTGGATTGCTCGCAAGTACTTTGTACTTTCAAGTCGAATATCGATCGGGATATGGAATTCGAATTTGAAGAAGAAGATATGAATTCCATTTATCTTCGAAGGGAAACCCGTCCAGCTTAAATAGTCGTTCCCGTCATGACCTGGCCTGCTAACATCATTCGTGGCCGCGGAATCTGACTCGAATTCCTTATCTGTTAACCGTCACTACCCATCTGCGGTACGAAAAGGAAAAAGAGCTCGCATTGTCCTTCTTCCAAGCCCCTTTCAAGAAAGGCTGCAGGCATCACTGCATCGATTCGGAGTGTGGTGGAAAAGGTTTCAATGGTATTCGGTTGAAGTTGTTTTTAGGGGAAGAGCGAGTACTTGTATCCCACAGATATGAAGCAAGAATCGCGTACACTTGAACTTAGGGGAAATGGAGACCGGGAGCTTTATAACAAGTGACCGACTAGGAAGATAATGTGTGTCAACGATTGAGTTAGTACGTAAGAGCTCCGGCTGACTAGGGTCAGATGATCGATGATAGGGCCCTTTAGTCCAAGGAAGTTACTTGAGAGACTTTTTTTTGTCTTTCCTTCTGGGGTTCAGCGAGAAAAGACAGGATATGGTATGCATTTCGTTATCACAATCCCTGGCTGCTTAGGTGGTTAGGCCCAGTAGGGTACGTAGTTTCACACAGGTACCAGGTGTGAGCTGCCGCAGATACAGCCGCCGAAAGGGAAGGTCGATGCCGTGTATTTTGCAATGGAGAGATGGAGCTAGAGCCTTGAGCGGTTAGTATTTAGCTGGGCTGCATGAGATGAGATGAGATATCGATGCGAGTTCTAACATCTCGATGTTCGGTTCGATCAGGATGCATTGGTGTCCCATTATAATTATTAATTATACGATAATGGTACCACAGAGCCAATTGAAGAGAACGGTGTATTCGACAATGCGCCCATTCGTTAAATTATAGATGAATGAATGAAGGAGTAAGCTGAAGTAGGTATCATGAATCCAGCCGATGAATGAATGAATGAAAATGGGAAGAGAGGTTAGCCTAAGCCTGGGAGCTGTTGACTATGCTATCCTGTGCCCAATCCCTGCTGGAACAACCCGACAACACATTTTCGACCACAGTCCGCCTCTGGTCAGGCCCTCCACCTTTATTCTTGCCATTAAACGCTTGTGAATCTAATCGGTTACACTGCGCTGGATGGGAGGCGAGGAGCAATATCGAGCACATAAGCTTTGTTACCTCTGAAATAAAGTTGCCTGATAGCACCTTCCACTCTCTCTTTTTTATCATCAAGCTACATTTTCGGATTAAAATATTCTTCTTCGGCACCAGATTTCTTTTACCAATATACATACACCATTATGAATCATGGAGGACGGCGCCTCCCAGCCAGGGACACCAGCCGTCGAGATTCTACGTCCCGAGTTACCAACTGGCGACAGTCACGAAAATCATATCTTTAATACAAATCCAGTCCTCTCCCTGGCTGACATCTTCCGTCACATTACTGCTAAAGCTGCAGGGATAGATATCAACCATTCCGACCCGGATACCCTTCCTGATGGTTGGTTACAGGCATCGTCTAGTATCTTCAAAGCCGATGTTGATAACAAGTACCTCGAGCCATTCGAGTACTCCGGCCACAAAATCTCAGTGTTAAATCTCGTGTACGCTCTGCTTACCTATGGCCTACAACCAAACATCCTTGCCCTGGAATTGCTGAAGAAGACGTTGAAGAGTCGATCGGTCAGAGAGTTGATGAGGGCGTATTTCAGGATGAATGGGAAGCCAATGAATGACCAAGATTTACAACTTCAGTTGAAGATAAATCATACGTGGGAAGATGTTGTAGACGGTCTGTTTGAAGTCGTTGCATTTAGACACGAGATGAGAATATGGGCGAGGAGATACTTCGCTGGACTCCTTGTGCCGAGTAAGCTACCTTCTTTCCCTTGCTTAAACATGAGATATCAATGATTTGAACGCTCTTTTTGCCAGTATAAAAATATTTATTCAGTCTTTTGTATCAATTTCGTAAACTGACTTTGATGGTTTTAGTGGTGGCAGCGAAGGGCACACCGTCAAGCAATGGGACTGCAACCGGTAATAGGACACAGGCGGCCTTACGGGAGCTGGTAATTCACCCACCCCCTTCACGTAGCAATAACGAATTAAAGGACCAGGAGAATCATAGGCTAATGATTTGGCGGCGATATACAGTGTTTGAAACGGGATGGCCATATGACGGTCATAGGACGGGTCTGGAACCGGTTTTGGCCAAAGGATGTCGTCCCACCACCTCGAACCGAGCTATGGGACTACGGTGCCTTAAAGGCTTGTCATATCATACCTCAAGGTTCACCGGAGAGTCTGAATCTACGAGAACTCCTTATAAACTTCTCGGGCGACTCGTTTATAGTGGATATGATCAATCATACGAGCAACGCACTCATGCTGACGACGCAGTTCCACAGCTCGTTTCGAAGGTTCGAGTGGTCTATTGAAGCCAAGCTTGTGGACGAGTCTAAGAATGATAACGACAATTGGATTTATGTTTTTAGAAAGTTCAACCCTTATCTACCGAGAGCTTTGGACCAGCATGCTGACGGGGAGGAGGTATTCTTTGGGGGGAAAGATGGGAATATACCGAGCCCGAACCCAGAACTACTGAATGTTTATACGGCATTGGCAAAAGTTGCGAATGCATCCGGAGCAGCGGAAGCGATAGATCTAATCTTACGGGACGAAGAAGAGATAAGAGAGAGAGGTCTAACAGGGAGAACGTGGGGGAAAGTTGGGCAGAACTATCTTGTTCGGCAGCTAGAGCGGCTGCCCACCGAATGAATTTAATTTAATTATTCAATTTGTAAATTTACCTTAAAGTTGTTAAGTTTATAAAAAAAAAAATACTTAAATATAATATCAGAACTCATTACTTTCTAGATTTCTCCGATCGATATCAATCAAGTCTAACCGTTTTTTTTGTCCTGTAACCGATCTTCGAGTTATTCGGGCTAATGGTATACTAATATTAAGATTACTTGGTTAATTGGCGGTGGATGTTTTGTATTGTATTGCACAGCCTCAACTAAGCATCCAACCGCCGCGCCGTTGCAACCACGCCTGGTCGTTCCAAGGAACATTCGAAACCCACGAGACCCCTGCCACACCATTCTATTTGAGTCGTATTATACTAATTGCCTGTATACTTCTGGTGGAGTCCTCAAGTGGGTGCTGGGTCTTCAATTTAAAGATCCTTCAGCAGCCGGGTTATTACTTATAACTATTGCACGCAGCACAGTGACAGATCTGACACCCCGTTCCTGACCTGTCCGCCCCAGCCCGGCCGGTGTCACTTCGCTCCTTCTTCCCCCCCTTACTCCCACTTCATATCAACTTCAACCTCAACCTCAACCTCAACCTCATTGTGGTCATCATCTTACAACCTCAACCTCCCTCGAACTCGCATCTTACATATACACTCCCTGATCGCCGCCTGGTAGGACAACTGTAACACTAAACATGTCAAACATGCAATGCTTCATTCGACAGCTCTAACGTCAGCTTCAAGTACTGGTACTTCCTGCCCGATGCCCCCCGCTAACCACTTACGCTACGACTGGTAATACAATATCGACCACTACTACTCCCCACTAGTCTAAAACCGCATCGATGACGAGCACAACATATGCTGCCAACGGCTTCCACGAGCCCTTTACCACGCCCCAAAAACAAAAACGCTACAGTACATCGACCACAGCTTCTGTTGGCACGAATACCGAAAAACCCGATGCGGCTCTTCGTGCTGCTACTTTGAGCTTTTCTCCTCCCTTCAGCCGCCAACCTTCTGATGAAGCATCGTCATCAGCTGCTACCTCCAAGACAAACGGTACCGCTTTGATCGCTGCGCGAGTCATCGGTACCGGCAATTCTTCGCCAAGATCAGTAGCGCAGAACCCCTCCGACCATAGAAGAAGTCTCTCTAGGAACTCCAGTTTTGACCTGCTGGCCTCTTCTAATGTCCATGGCGGATCGCTGAAAGCCGCCCAGTTGAGTGTCAGCAGGTCTCCTTCCTCTGGATCCGGCGCCGTGTCGCGTGCGAAATCTTACAACGAACTTGGCCCTGCATCCCTCAAATCCGAACGGTCCTATTCTGAAGATGCATCTTCCGTGTATACACCCATCGACGGTTCCCTAATTGCTGCGAAGCTGAGCGCTGCAAGAAAGGATAGTACGAAGGGACTGCCCGTTCAGACGGCCGTTGCTTCGAAGAGGAACGACATATCACCACCGAGCTTACTTGCTGCCGGACTCGCTGTTTCAAGGTCTACTACACCGGGTACTATGGCGAATACCCGACCAGAGCGCGACCAGGAACCGGATATCCTGCCCCCCGCAGGGTCTGTCAATGAGGCGAAGAAGAAGTTTCTACAGCAAATTGATGCGGCTGAAGGTGGGCTCGACAATCCCGTTCGTGGCCGGAGGAGCCTCGAAGGGCCTATGAAGTCGAAAAATTCGGGGACTTTTTTTGATACGCCCCCGACCAGTACAGTCAACATATCGCCGCTTTCTGCAGCGAAGCTAGCTGTTCAGCATTCTGGAAGAAAGCCCGGCTCGGCCGGGCCGGGTCCCAAAGTATCGAAACCTCGACAGCCTTCTCCCATAAAGAAAGAAATCAAGCGTGATATTACTCCGACAACAGCTCCGGCTGTTGCCCAGGCCCCCACGCCAGTCGCCCCACCACCGAAGCCTGCGATCTTGAAGAAGCCGACAATACAAAACATCAAAATTACACAGACACCTCTCTCATCGACAATTCCTACATCCCCCAAGCCTGCACCCAAACCCGTGGCTCTGAAGAAGCTCACTACCCAAGAAACAGGCACACCCCCTCCACAGCCGATAAAACCGCTGCCGAGAAAGACGCGACCTCCTAACAGAACTAGGTCATCAAATTCCGATGCTGCTTCTCCAACATCAATTAGTCCGAAGACGACTACTCCAGTGGAAACGCTGCTATCCCCGAAGGCTCCTATAATAGAGGAACCTACAGAGAAAGCGACAGCACCTCCTCCACCCCTTCCTCGGGGCACAAAACCCCCTGCCGAAACTCCTAAGCCAGTTGAGCCAGCGCCTACTCGGCGGGACCCTCGCTTGATGGGCTTCAATACTGTCAAGCTACCTCCACCAACCAACAACCAGTCAATTGTCGAACCAACCAAACCATCGCCCGTGAAGGCAAGCCCCACACCGCAATCACCTGTAAGACAGGTCGTGCCTTCCCTTCCTCCGAAGCCTACATCACCTATCAAAGTATTCGAGCACGCACGAGCAGCAGAAGTACCCATCAAGAAACCAAAGCCTGAGTTACCCAGGTCAAAGACGTTTGTAGATTCGATTGTTGCACGACAACCACAATCCTTATATAATGTTAAAGAGAAGAATGTATCCTCATCCACCGTTTCGTTGCTGCCACCACCTACTGCGACCGCGACTTACAAAATCCCATCCACGTCTAAATCCGCCCAGCCACTGCGACCGAACCTCACCGGACCGGATTCGACGCGCCCCTCGGTGCGTCCAACACCTAGTTGGCGGGATGATACATATGATGTTCTTCCTGTGGAAGGGGTTATTCGACCTTCTCACACCGGGGACTCGCTCCATCACGCTATCCTTGCATCTTCGCTAGCATCCTCCCGCGCGGTGTCCCCTGTGAAATCCAACCCTATCCCACTGCCACCTCGCCCTAGTGGCGGATTGCGCACTACGATGCGAAGTCCAGAAAAATCGCAAGACCGAGATAGTTCCCCACAGAAAAAGAGCCATAATATCCTCGGCAAGAAGCACCCGAACAAACATAATGAAGGAGCCCGAAAACGATGGCGAGAATTCGTCACTGAGAAAGAAAGGAAGCGATACGAGGGCCTCTGGGCCGCAAACCGTGGATTGTACCTCACCGAAAAGATGTTCGAGGGTAGACCGGATGCTCAGGGGAAGAAACTACACCAGGATGCCGTATGTGCTATTGTAGTGAAGGATCTGTGGGCTCGCAGCAGGTTGCCTGTTGATATTTTGGAACAGGTGTGGGAGCTCGTAGATAGAGGCCCTAAACCGAAGTGGTGGCTGACGAGGGACGAATTTATCATGGGGCTTTGGTTGATCGATCAGAGCTTGAAAGGGAGGAAGTTACCTGGAAAGGTTCAAGATGGGACATGGGAGAGCGTAAGGAGGATGGGGATCGTGCTCAAGCCATATGAGGAATTGGGCTTGAAAGAGAAGAAGGAGAAGAAAGTAAAGAAACGGTAGTTCCATTTCTTTCTAGAAATACTTCTCATGTAGAATATACTCGTCTTGAGGCGATCTGCCCGTATTTGAGCGTCGGTTTGGCAGGCAAGTTCATGGATGGAAAAAACGGTTTGGATTGTTACTCACGCGATAGATAGCGAACCTTGTGATTCTTTGGATATATTCTCCTGGATAATACTTTACTATGATAGTAGAATAATAATTAATATTTCTTGATCAAAATTTTTTTTTCGAAAAGCAACTATCTCAAGATCCGTCTTTGATTTAGTTTGGTGAAGTTAAAGTTGAAGGTGGTGATTTACACTGCCGCACTTGAACCAGAAGCCGCAGCTGCCGCAATGGGGCATATGCACGTTGACAAGCGAATATATTTTTTTGCGACAGCTTCGATCTGATCTTTAAATTCTCTACACAACTTCAACCAACTTAGATCTTGCTATATTACTTACTACCACCGCCACCATTCACTTACCCACCATGACCACAGACTTCGCCTCTCTCGGGGTCAAACCATGGCTTGTCACATCTCTCGGGGCCATGGCGATAAAGCGCCCGACGCCCATTCAAGCAGCTTGTATTCCTGAAATCCTCAAAGGTACGTTGGCTAGAACCTTTCACACGACTTCAGTAGATATATCAACTGACGGTGACACTTCAATAGGGAAAAATTGTATTGGTGGATCGCGTACAGGTTCCGGAAAAACAGTAGCCTTTGCAGTTCCAATCCTTCAAATGTGGGCTCAAGACCCGTTCGGTGTCTTTGCGCTCATCCTCACGCCTACGAGGTACGTCTCCAACTCCACTACACTTCCACCAACAGAATGAAAAGAAGAAGGGAAAAACAACAAAAGGAAGCCTCTAGCTAATATAATCATATGTGGTACATAGAGAACTAGCGCTCCAACTAGCCGAACAATTCACCGCCCTCGGTTCCCCCCAAAACCTCAAACTCAGTCTCATAATCGGCGGCGTCGACATGCGCACCCAAGCAATCTCCCTCTCTCAAAAGCCACACGTCGTAATCGCCACCCCTGGCCGACTAGCAGACCACATCCGATCTTCGGGCGCCGACACAATCGCCGGTTTACGTCGCGTAAGAGTCGTGGTGATGGACGAAGCAGATCGATTACTCGATGAAGGATTCGCAGAGGAACTGGTAGAATGTTTAAGCGTCGTTCCCGACCAATTTGGGGACAAAACCAAGGGAATACCCGCTAGACAGACTTTATTGTTTACAGCTACTGTAACGGAAAGTGTTAGAGCTTTGAAGGAAGGTGAAGGTCGTGCTAGGGAGAAAGGTGGGAGGGAGGTATTCATCAGTGAGATCGATACTGATTCTCTCGCCGTGCCACCAACATTACACCAAACCTATATATTTAAACCGTCGACAGTTCATCTGGCTTTCTTGCATACTTTACTTTCCACACCGGGGAATATCAAAAAATCGACGATAATATTTACGAATAAAAAGACTACGGCGCAGTTACTTTCTCATACGTTAAAGCCGTTGGGGCACAGAGTTACGCCATTGCATTCTGACTTATCGCAACGAGAACGGACGGATTCGTTGGGGAGATTTAGAGCTGGTGCTGCGAGGATACTTATTGCTACGGATGTGGCGGGTAGAGGTCTTGATATTCCTGAAGTGGAGTTGGTGATAAATTTTGATGTTCCAAGGGATCCGGATGATTATATTCATAGGATCGGAAGAACAGCTAGAGCTGGGAAGAAAGGTGAAAGTTTGACATTTGTGGATGAGAAGGATGTGCTATTGATTAAGGCTATTGAAGAAAGGGTTGGGAGGGAGATGGTGGAGTATAAGGAGGAGGAAGGTGTTAGTTTGGAAGGGAGAGTGGTAAGGGAGGAGTTGAAGAAGGTCAGTGAGGCGAAGAGGGTGGCGATGTTGAATATTGAAGAAGGCAGAGATGAGAAGGGAAGGAAGAAAGGAGGGAAGAGACGACTGGAGACTGGCGAGGAGGGCAGGGGGAAGAGGGTGCGGTAGACTCTGTATAAGTCTTGAAGCTTTCAGGGCCTCCATCACCATCATCACCCCCACGGACTTAGCGTGTAGAGCCCAATTTTGGATTGGAGTTTTTAGCGTGTGTATAAAAGTTTTTGTCGTCTATATATAAGGTATTGTATTATTGTAGAATAGATAATGGCGTTTGGAAGGTATACAATATCATTCGCATCATCATCGTCGTCGTCGTCGTCGTCGTCGTCGTCGTATCTAAAACTCTATACAGAATTCATATAATGATAGCTAATTCGCTCACTCCGAGACGAGGAATATTCTTTATACCCAGACGCCGGTAATATGAAAAAGATACCACGAATCCTTGATGGAAACCGGTACCATTTACTTGCTTTCCAAGCCATCCGCTACCTTCTCTGTCACGATATCCTTTTCATCCCCCTTTTGCGTCCCCTCTTCTTCTTCCTCATCACTCTCGCCTCCAATCTGCAACATCTCTAACTCCTGTGGCGTAATTTCTTTCGGCATTTGGACTTCCTTCTTGACTTCCTCAATCTCGGTTTCTTCTTCCTCCTCTTTCTCTGCATTTCCATCCAAGCTCGTTTTAAATTCCTCCCCTGCATTCCCTTCCTTTAACACCAAAGGAATATCCACACTCTCCAAAACTAATACTTCACTAACCACATCCCCTTCCTTTGGTAAAGCCCAATCGGGTAGGGGTGTCTCATACGACCACTTCCCCTCCACACAATTATACTTTTTCGCATGCAAGTATATTCCCAATTCATGAGCTCCAGGATCAGTATACAGCGGCGTATCGCATATACTGCACGTCTCGCCCGACATTCTCTCAGCCTTTCGCTTTTCATAATCCGCTCTAATTAATAAATCTCTATTAGTCCATCCCGTTCGGAAATTATGGTAATGTGCGTGGAAACATACACCAACTCATCATGATAAGCCACCGCTTCCGCAACTTCTTCTTTCCCCATTCTCGACAATCTAGTAATGATATCCTCATCATCACCCTCCCCACCAACCCCTAAATTCGGGCCGAAAACCTTTCTGTTACAATAAATCGGATCATTCGCAATCGGATGGCCTAAGAATTGCAAATGAACTCGGATTTGATGTGTTCTCCCGGTGAATGGTAGGCATTGTACCACACTATAACCCTTTGTGGGGTTATATGACCGTCGGCGGAAGAGGGTTTTGGCGTGTTTGCCGTTGGCTTTTACACGATTTAGACCAAGCTTTGGGGAGATTGCTAGGATAGGTTGTTCGACTACTACATCGCCTCTATAATTTACCCGGTTAGTTATAGGTTTTGATATATACTGGGGTAGAAAGGATAGGGGGGGTTTGTTTAGAACATACTCTGGGAATTCGCCTTTAACCATAGCTACGTACTCCTTTTTGATAGTACGAGTCTGTAGCTGTAACATCATACTCTTTGAGGCTTCTTTGGTCTTTGCGATGAACATTAGTCCGGACGTAAGCCTATCCAAGCGGTTACACGCTATCTCAACCGCCACAATTAGTCTTTTCTTCCTTTTCTTTGATATAAAGGAATTCCTATAGAGAACATACGCATAGGATTCCACCCCCCTCTTTCAAACCTCATGATCTCCACAACACTGTTATAATGATACCTCCCGGCAGGGTGAACAGGCATCCCGGCAGGTTTGTTAATAACAATCATATCATCTGTTTCACAGACTATTGTTACCGGTTTATCGGTGACGGGAGGTTCATGGCGGTGAAGAGTGTGGGTTACTATATCCCCGTTTCGAATGATTTGATCGAGTGAATGAGTAGGGACTCCGTTGATTGATATCATTCCTGTCAAGACGGCGTTTTTCTATATCATTCTCAATCCATCTGGACGAAATTAGTAAATCGGTTCCTTTTTTAAAAAAATTAATTTTTTTGCAAAATATAATATTTTACTATATGAGGTATTCGAGCAATCCGAATTAAAAAAATTTGTTGAAGGAACTCACGGACATAATACTCTTGAGGACGATCTCTAAACTCCGTTCCATATATTTCAAAAATGGTTTTATTCCGCCATCGTTCTTTACAGAAGGTATTATAGGTGTAATGGTAGGGTTTCACACGTCTCATCCCGCCCTCGAAGTACCATGGTGGAATCGATGGGTTCGCCGGAGTTATAGCTACAGCTGGAGGCTGAGTGGTGGATTCGGACTCCGGTGGGGTGGCAGCAGCAGCAGCCATTTTGTATAGCTGTAGAGCGAGTGCGGGGGGTTGTCGGACGAGCAGCGACAGGGTGGGGTTGCGGGGGAAGGTTAACAGTTTGGGTGGAATAGAAACAGGCGGTGAATATCGATACCAGATTGGAGGATCTGTATCTTTTCCCTGAAGGCCCGTTACTGCTTTGGTTGATGTATTGGTTAATATAAGAGAGTGAGAGAGAGTGTGTGTGGATAGAGTATTGATATGATGTTAATATATGACTCGATTCTTAAGATCTCAAGTGGAAGGGATTTTTTGTTGTTGCGCCGACCAAAATGCAACATTTTACTTCTTTTTTTTTTTTGGTCAAGTCGACCTGCGATGCCCTTGCAGTGCAGTTGCTGTGGAGAAACGACAGCCGAGGTTCAATTCTCATTCCTGGCCTGGTCTGGTCCTGGGTATCGATACCGTTATATAAGTTACACCGAGGCCTCTCTAAGCTATCTCTCTCTGCTCGAAAAGAAAATTTGGTAAAGTTATCATACGGAAATCCCACTTATAGCTCTTATTCTGCTTTAAGACATCCTGAACACCCGGTATTCATTGCGTTCAGGTTTACGTTTGGCTGCAGCTGCAATAATCGATATCACCAAAGTCACCATGGCGTTAAAAGCGCGCTTGCGCCAGCACTACAAGTATTTCCTGAACAACTTCCAAACGCGATGGTCTGATAACGATCAATACGGGTACTGCCTCCTTCCTCCTTGATGTCTTATCCCAATAAGTATTGTTTCACTACCACTTAGTCAAGAAGCATATATATACAAAAGAGAAGAAAAAAGCAGCACATTAATATACCGGTACTAATATAAACCCATCTTAAATATCATTTTTTCTACTTAACAGCCACGTAAATAATGCCATCTACTACCACTACTACGACACAATCATAAACCAATACCTCACCACAAAATGCTCCTTAGTCCCCACGAAATCCGCATCAATAGGACTTTGCGTCCATTCGTCAAGCGATTACTTCAAACCCGTCGAGTTTCCGAATACGCTAGATCTAGCACTTGCTGTCACAAAACTGGGGAAATCGAGTGTTACGTATGAAATCGGGGTGTTCGAGTCCGGGAAGGATGAGGTTTGCGCTGTGGGGAAGTTTGTACACGTCTTTGTGGATAGTGAGGGGAGGAGACCGGTGGGGATTCAAGGAGACATTAGAAGAGGGTTGGGGGAGTTGCTTGTTGATCATGAGAAGGGAAATGGGGCGAAGTTATAGATATCATTCTTATTCTTCATGAATTCAGGATAGTCTAGTCTAGCTTATGGCTTTTGCTGTTCTCACGAAGGGTAGTGTTCCTTTTCTTCTTGTTCTTCTTGTTCTTCTTGTTCTTCTTCCTTTTGTATTAATGTGGGACGCTTTTTTCTTTTTGATCTCATTTCGAACATTGGAATAGTCTTCTATTAGCGGATAGTGTAGGATAAATGTCTAAGGGTTCGCCCTTTTTTTTGAGGAATACAAAGGTATCGAGGTATGTGTGTGGTGACAGTAGTAAGACTTCCCATCCGGACGAAAAGAGAAAAAAAAAGGGTAAAAAAAGTGACCCTTGGAGGAATGTGAGTGTGAGTGCGTGTGTCAATCCGAATCCTCGAGCCTCGAGCCTCAAGACCAGGAATTGTGTGCCGGAGTTCCCAATTATATAAGAAAATGCGTAAGAGTAATAAAAAGGAAAAAAAGCTGAACAAGATGGGAACGATACAAAGCCGTGACAAAGACACCGTGGGAAAAATGTACACGAGAGAGAGAGGTTTTAGGTGGGAGGAGGAGGGTGGGAGGAAAGGCGTAATGGTATTTCGTAAATAAAGGTCGGGTACATGAGAAAAACGGGAAAAAAACGACTTAAGCAAAGCGATATGCTTATACGTCGGTGGTGACTCTGCCCTTTGGATTTGTGACCTTGACACCGAGAGCCTTGGCCTTGGCGACGATTTCGATCCTCTTTCTCGAGCTGACGGCGTGGGAGATCCTAGAACAATTATATTAGTATGAGTATCAAGGACTATATTGAATTTACTGTTGTCGGTGAAAGGGACATACTCGGCAGCGAAGGTGTGGTTGTGCATGAGAAGGAGATCAACATCGTTGACGTTGTGGACAAGGAAAGCCTTGTGGCCGGAAGGCGTCATGTGTCTGGTCTTCTTGTTGGATCCGTAACCGATCTATTCACCCAAAGATTCCGTATATTAGCGTCCTATTCCTCTCTTCTCAGATCGTTGCATAATTTTCCATCACAATAGAAGACCTTGGATCAAGCTCCGTAGTCTCTCTCCTTGCGTTCCTTCTCTTCCCTAGAATAGAATCGGTAGGTAGTGTACCTTTGGCATAGCGGCCTGTCCCTTGAACCGTCTTCGGACACGGTTATCGATACCCTTTGGTTTTCTCCATGAAGCGTCGACGCACTTGAAGCGGTCCGACTGGTGTCGGTTGAACCTCTTCTTGTCTGTATAGTCCCAATTTCAATCCGTCAGCATTTCTGTTCTCCTTTGGTCATAATCCCAATTCTCCCGTATTTCCATCTATTCAAGATTTCCAAATCTAGCTCCTTCCCTCCCTCTCTTTTCCGCCTCTTTGCTTCCATCCAGTTCTTGTCGGGAGTGTGCTACATACGCTTCTTGACGATTGGGACGTGCTTGACGGTAGTCATCTTTAAGAACAAAAAATTGAGCCGTTAGCCTTGTTTGATTCGGTTTTATGGAATTTCAAAAGGTCGATGCGATCTCAAAAATGTCGAGAGGTATGGTAATACCTTGAATTATATTCTATTTCTTCTGGTCGGAGGAGAAGGGTGTCGATGGTTTTGCTGGGCGGGATTGGTCGTGATATGCTGGGTGTCGATTTGGGAGGCGGAAATAGAATTTCGTTGTGGACCAGGCACTTTCTGGGCCACCACACGCAAATTTTGGGTCTTGGCACGGATGAGGGTTTTGAGCCCTCGTCTGGGAAGATATCCACATCCGGAAGGTTGGGCTTAGACAAACGCTCCGGTTTCAACGTCAAGACAACACACGACTCTTTCATCTTTCAACACACCTCCAATCATATCCAGAGCCAGGATTTTATACATTTTCAACTCGATGAAACAGCAGTATTACACATAATATTAGATAAAGAAAAATAATGTGTGTGTGAAAGTGGAGATCGAATACTGTACTAAATTATTACTATAATGCACTATCAAGGTATCATAATAATAATAGAAGGAAAGGAAAGGGAATGAACTTTTTATAACAACGTGCAACATAACAGGAAGAATTAGGAGCCGCACCGAAGGGACCTCGAAAGCCAGAAAATCATACACTCTTGCACCGCTCATGCCCTCCCTTCCCAAATGCACAAATTGAAACTACGAAACGGTAACCCAGAATGAAGAAGATGGACCAAGAATAGGTCGTTAACAAGTGAATAATAGCGATGTTAGGAAATGGTTGTTTTTCACTGGGAAACCGACCGTCGTCGTTTCAGGATATCAAAGACAACGAGCAGGGAGACGGAGCGGTAGAACGGAGAAAATCAAAACCAACAAGCATGAAAAGAATGCTTTTCTAGTACTACGAATTTTGGATAATTGATAATAATATCACACAATGAATAAAAAGGGGAATAAGGGGAAACACAAATGCATTTCGAAGAACATGACACTGGGCGTTAAAAACAGGATCGAGGTTCTTTTTTTTATCCTGCGTCCAACATAAAATATCATTCATACCGAGAAAAAAAAAAAAAAGGAACAGCAGACAACCCCTGATTCGCCTTTTGTGTAGTAAATGTGACTAAACAAAAAGATAAAAGGAAGAAAGAGATGTGGCCGAATGATAGGAGGAAGAGCTGATACGAAAGTGTACACTGTCACGACAATATACAAGGGACGTGCAGTGATGCCTTTGCAAGCCCAGTAGAAGGGAGCATGGACAGGGAGTTGGCGAGCCGTCAGTTTTAAAAAGAAGAGGGTGCGCTTTTGAGGTTATCATTATGTGAACAGGGAATGCGAATTTAGAATGATGTAACGGGGGTGGTATTAGACAAAGGCGTATCCAGACGTCTAAGCCTTTCCATTGGTACCGCGACCCCTCTTGACAGTGGACCAGCCTTCTTCGTCTTCAAGCTGCTTAGGAGTTTGGTCGCTAGGAAGGGAGACCTTAGGGGTAGCCTTGGCTGGTTGTTTTAGCTCTTCCTTGGTTTCGGTAGATTCTTCGGGGTCAAGCTCAGCTGGATTGATGTCGTCAGTGTTATTAGTAGCTGAGGCCCGTCGGAGAAGGTCAAAGCTGCGTGTGGCACTTGGAGTTTCGGGTTCTCCCTCTCCCCGAGCTTTCTTCTCTGCCTTTTCAGCCTTGGCGGCTTGAGCGGCAGCTTTCTTCTCTTCCTTCACTTTTTCATCCTTTGCTTTTCGTTCGGCGGTCTGCTTAGCTTTCTTTTCCTCTATTTCTTTCTCTCGGGCGCTGGTATCAATAGGGCGGGCAGCACCGAAGGGGTTTGCCTTGGCATCAGAATGGGATGCTGGCTGGTTGGCGTCAACTGGTAGAGCCTCACTTCTCTTCTTCAACTCAAGCTTTGGTCGGGTGTGGGGTGCACCGGGGCTTGGAGGTGGGACATAGCTTCCCTTCGGGCCGGAGGGTGGGTGAGCCCCCTTTGGTGGGTGAGCAGGAGAGGGTGGAGGGAGGGTTGGTGTTTGTGGTTGCGCCTTGTATTGCTCCTTCAGTTGTTCTTCTGGAATATCGGGTTTGGCTCCTCGGCGCCATTGAGTATCCTTCTCGGCGGCAGTGGGAACACGCTCTGGTGCTGGAGGTCTGTTGTACTCTCGTCGGGGGCGCTCAGTTCTCTCCGAACGCTCCTCGCCTTGGAGAGATGGCTGCCTTTCCCGGTCGAAAGGATTAACAGCGGGGGACCGTCTCCTGTCTCCACGGTCATGTCGCGGCGGGCGTCCTGATTCGGATTGTGTATCTGTTGGTGTTGGTGGTGGAAGAGGTCCCTTTCGCTCCCAGTTGTTGTAATCTCTGAACTTGCCATCGCCTTCATTGTGATGGCCGTATCCGCTGCCACGGCGGGAGAAATTGTCACCGCCAGACTCGCTGGCGTTATCGTTGTATCTACTGTTATTACGTCTCATGGGAGGGGCTTCAGCTGGTGGAAGAGGTCCAGTGCGGCGCCAGGTATCAACATTTGTGCGATCATCCGCTCGATCCTTTGCTATAGGTGTTTTATATTGCATATTAGCATTCGCTCCATGGTGTCCTTGGATTTTTGAAGGGTTTAAGCAACTTACGAGGATCAGCAACGCTGATTCTGACATTACGTTGACGAATTATTCCGTTGTTGAGGTCAAGGGCTTTCTTGAGGCCATCCAAGGTGTGAAATTCGACATAGCCGAATCCCTTAGGGCGGTCGCCAATTCTGTCACGAACAAGTCTCACATTTGAAATATCGCATTGAGCAAAGTATTCGGAGATGTCATCTTCGCTAGCATCGAAAGAGAGATTTCCGACGTGAGCTGTGAATGGTGGCTTAGTTGGCAGAGGAAGTTCGGGGCGACGAGAATACCCATCTTCGAGATTCAGGAAATTAGAGACCGGCCGTGACACAAAAAAAAAAGGAAAGAAGGAAAAAGGAAAGTAAGCAAAAAGGGAGATGCAGATGGATGCCTACCTGCTCCAGGTCCGCCGAAAGAGCCAGTACGACCGGAACTTCCATAGTCGTTACGGGAACGGTTGCCGTAACCAGTTCGCTCTCCTATAGAATTGTTAGGATGATGTTGGCTGGAATGCAGTGTTAGTGTCGGGACTAGGCTAAAATCACTCACCGCTAGAGGCTGTAGAGTCGGTTAGCAGCTGAAGGAACAACAAAATCTGATTGATGGAGACTTACGAATGGTGGGCATGTCCTCCATCTCATCGGCCCAAGACCCATATTCTTTACATTCATCGTCAGTTAGTATCGCCCCTGCCAGTTTAATATAGAGTATTCTATGTAGGATTTGAGCTTACGGTCATTGTTTAGGAAGTCACCCAAACTCATTTTCTTTTGATCTTTCTTTGGCCCTACATAGCAGATTGTATCATTAGAATATATTCTCTGAAAGCCCAATGTCGCATTGGCCAATACTACAAAGGACATCTGGAAACTGTCTAAGGTAGAGGATGGAAGAATATGACGACAACTTGAGGCCCTCAGGAACCGAGAGAATCCTGACGGCCTCGTGGCTGATATATATATTTTTTTCTTTTTTGGAAGGACACCTAAATGCGACGGTAGAGAGTTGGGAGGGAAATATCCTACCCATGATTGCGGTTGAGATTGGATATCGTCTACGGTAATGTGTAGTCGCAAGCGATCGAGATCAATTGGAGTTGTTCTGCGAAAACAATCCCAGATGGGATGGGCGGTTAGCAGGAGCTGAGGGAGCTGTTGGGAGCAAGGCCAGGCGACGGGAGCTTCGGAACTAACAGGTGAGAAGGTACGGTGACAGCTACGGGAAGCTTCCTGCAGATGTCTGAAGAGGGAGGAAAGGGAGAAGGAGGATGAGACAAAGCCGAAGGGTCGAAGCGACTGGACGGTGTCTCTAGGGGTTGGTGATGATGTGGTGATGAAGGTGATGATGATGATGGTGGTGGTGGTTAGATGCAGTCCTGGGTGTGGTGTGGTGTGGTTGTAGGCAGGATTGCTATTTGCAGGCAAAATTTTCTGGGTTTGTTCTTTTAGTGCCCCGTCCAGGCCTAACCTATTTTTTTATTTTTATTTTTTTTATTTTTTTTTATTTTCTTTATTTTTGGCCTGTGAAGGGATGCACTGTTACTGTTACTACACTAAAATACCGCTGACGGGTTTTGCGTTGTATTTGAGTTTGGTGGGGCAAACACATGTCCGATCACGGTGCCCGGTATCCCCGGTATCCCCGAGTCCATGCCCGGTGTGCCCCGGGGTTAACCTGCTCTTTCAACCACTCTGGCACAGTATTCACTCTGAGTAACCACAGAGTGGATAATATAAATACTAAATACCACTTATATAACTTTCAACCCCCCCGGAACCGGACACCTTCATACATTATACACTCTGTGTACTAAGTACATATATGAAGTACTTACTTAATGTGCTATGTAATGTAATAGTAAATCCCTCTGGTTATTGGTGGAGAGCGAGTGTCGCAGCCGTCGGGCAGCGGGATGAGATAAGACAAGCAGACAAGCGTCCCTCCCCCCGGTTCGGTCCCGATGTCATTCAGGGGAATGAATTCGAATAAAGAATAAGAGGAGCCTCTCACTTATATTAACGGACCGGGGTGATCGCAGCTAACAATTCTCCGTGCTGACAAAGGACACTTCCTCTTTTATATACTTAATCTATCGATTTCATAATTATCCCTATTCTTCTTCTTCTTCCACGCTTTTAAACTGGAGTACTTACTAGTGTCTCCTGACGGCCACTACTACGACTAGACTGCTACCATTAATATTACCAGTGCCGCTACAGCTACAACCCCTTCCTTCAGGTGCTTGGAGTTACGTTGGTTTGTCGACAGTGCATGTGCAGTGTAGCAATGTGTATAGAGTAGAGTATACTAGTTGCTAGTCTGCCCGGGACCTCCCACCCTTTAGCATTAACCAGATCCAGGTGTTCTTGTTCCTGACCCTTACTAGCAGACACGCTGCTGGCGTTGGATCCAGAGGGGCGGCCTTTAAACCTTTCTCTTCGAATCAGCCCCCATTTCCTCCGAAATATCCTTTGTTCTGTTCGCATTTGAGTTTCTCGTAGTCTGCATGTATACACCGCATGTCTTGACGATATAGCACTCGTGCTTGACGTAGATCGGTGCCCTTGATACTAAAACTATCCTTTTCTCATCGCCACGATTTCTTGGAAAAAAAAAAACAAAAAATACAAAACCCCCCTTCGTCGACCTCGGGCGGCCAATCCCCCATCATCATCAACCTCGACTTGATTTCGATCTCGATTCGATGACCAGGTCCAATCGATCCCGTGGATTTGGTGGTACAACGCGAGTTATTTCGCAAGTCGACTCCCTCTTTCGGCACCCTAACTCAGGTCCTAGTCCAATCCAATCCAATCCATATTCAGCTCGGCCCGGTCTAATACGTACACTCGAGCTCGATCTTACCGTATTTTCAAACTACGATACCCTCCAGTCCTCTGACGGCCCGTGCCGTCGTCTTTCGACGGGGACCGGAGTGGTTGCTTATCACACGACCTCTACATTACATCATCAACACAAGCTTTAAATCATGATAGAACGGGCTGCCATGTTTACTTCGTCATTGACGTTATCCTCCCTGCTCGGTGTGGTAGTCGTATTCTACCTTTGTTCCTTCTTATTATTCGCCGTACTTCGCATCATAACCGGGGTTTCGATACAGCGATTCGGGTATCTTTCCATTCGAGGAATACAGTTCTCGAGCGGTGGTATCGACTTCAACATCGTGAGAGCTGGCATTCTGCTCCACAGACCCACTTTCTCGCAGCCGACATGGATCAGCCTTGTTATAAGAGATTCGACAATATCTTTCAATCCAAAGCCGAAACCCGATATATCTTCGAAGCCCGGAAGAGTAGCGAACGGTAAACCCCACGAAGAAGAGAGCATCGACCCTAAGGCCAAACCCGTCCGAAGCTCCGAGGATCTGCTAGAATTTCTGAAGGATGGCGGGGACGATATGTTCAAACGACGGACGAAGAGGCAGGTGGAAGAAACGAAAAGGCTAGTAGAGCGCTGCAGAAAAATATTGCATCTATTCCGACGTTTCGTAGGCTGGATTAAAATGGTCGATGTCATTTTCAATAATACCACGTTCGAAGTTCGCCAGGCCGGGAAAATCCAAATTGGAGCTGTTGGAGCCTCGATAATTGCGCGGAAAGACTCTAGATCGCATAGCAACTACAATTCTTGCGACGAAACCGAAGGAGCAAATTCCGAGCGGCATCCTTTCGAGTGTGTCATTGCTTGTCGAAGCATTCTCCTGACTCCTCAAGGCGGAAAGCCGGTTCTGCTTAGCGATACTATCAACCTAAATATTGGCGGCGTGCTGGAGGAGAAAGACCAGGTTCTCAAGGATGTGTCCATCGACATGAAGGTGGGGAAACTCCGGATACCGCTGGACGAGATAATTAGCTTCCAAAACAACATTCAGAATCAGACGAAACCTCAGCGACCACTTCATCACAAGCGGAATCTCTCGCTTGGCTCCATTATGGGTGAGATGTCAATGCCAGGGAGCCGGACGGAGCGGCTGGTCGAGATCGTCACTGAATCTAAAGAAATATTCTCTTCTGTCATCAATGGTCTGCATGAAGTTCAAGCAACCGTAGCAATTCTGGAGATTTCGAAAGTTGCCAATGATATCAGGCCCTCTGGAAAACCTCTTATTGCGACAATGTCGCTTAAAGAGCTAGGTTTGGACCTCCATAAGCTAGAACAAGACAGCCCAGCGCATCGAATGTAAGAATTTCAACTTGATTCCGTCATTATAGGGAAAATACACTAATGGTACTTCCACAGGGACTTTTCTCCAAATGATATCGCACATCAGGCACTTCTTGCCGCTATTTCCCTGGCGTTCAAGATTGACGACCAAATGGGAAAAGTAGACCAGCTGCTCTACGTCCCCATGGTTACCATGACTTCGAAGCTGACGCTTCCATCAAAAATCATCGAACTTGCCGAATGCCCCGAGGCGGACCGTAACTCAAACGTTGTGAACGCAAGTATCGTCATAACGTCGCCATCAGTTGACCTCGAGCCCAAGCATCTTCCTATAGTTGTTAATATTTTTAAGCAAAGGAAGAGCAGACCCCGAAATCACAGCTTTGGTGGTCCACAACAACTGATATCCCGGCTGCTACCGAAGACGAACATCAAGTTTTCTGTTCACGAACCGGTTGTCAGAGTTTTGTTACCAGCTTTCGACAAAGCCAACCCTAAGAATCCTCCACTTACCGATATGTTAATCTTCAGCATCTCTTCGTCATCCCACGAAATTGAATCATCTCATGTGACAGGAAGTCAGAACCATTACGTCTTGACCACTTCGTTACGTATTGCAAGCTCGTGTCTTTTCTACCGAGCCGCGGGAGGTGAAAGACATGATCTTTTCCAGCTCGATACCCTTGAGGTCAAAGCACAGCTTGATGCGTCGCCCGAAGTTCGTCTTGCGGGGACTTGCGAGATTGCGTCATGCACGACTCGAATGGTTCGCACAGAGATCGTTCAGGGTATCAAACAGATGGTCAAGCAGTTTCAGCGAGATTTTGTCCCTGAAAGGTCGTCACCAAATCCCTTCGGGGAACGACCATCATTTCTGCGGAATATCCCAGAATGGCTTGTTCAATTCAAGGTTGATGGGAAGGACTTTAGCTTCGAAGTAGCTGGGAAGGATGAGCAGGTATCAGAAGATGTACGTGGAGCAGCGATTCAGATGGACTCCTGGTCCTTGGAATACAAGTCCCAGGTCATCAGTAAATCCCGAGAGAAGAGCCATCCTAAGCGGAGGACATCTAGGGCCATTGGGATGGATGAGAAAATACCACTCCAAGGACCTCGGCCGTCGAAAAACCCAACAGACGGCCGGAGACTATCATTCCATATCCATGGGCTAGAAGGGTTTGCCGTTGACTCGGCAGAAACATGGGACGCAGATCCTATGTGCGCTCTACCACACTTTGAAGTGGCTTTCTCGTCTGTCACAGACCAGGATGGCCCCACTCTTTTGATCACATCACATACTAAAACCCTTTTCCTACATTATTCACTGCTTCGTCATTATTCCGTTTTAATTGCGGCTCGGGTGCTGAAAGATGCCTTTGGAGATTTCCGTTCTGTTAAGACTCCAAAGCGCTTTCATTCACCTACCGAACAACTCTTTCCAAGTCCAACGTTCGGTGGGTTAGATATAGTGGAAAGTCCCATGAAACAAGAAGAGTTTGTTAGTGTAGACGTTCGAATTCGTCACGTCAAGATTAAGGGAGACTTCGCAAAGAATCCGAAGGTGATGCTGGATATTTACCATCTCGATGCCGGAAGACAACGATGGGGCTTCCCATACCTCAAAGCGCGGAATATCAGGTTTTACGTTACCAGCCCTAAACTTGGTAACTGTTGGGCGAGAGTCATTAGCGCTAAGCATTTCCGAGGTGATATGCGGGAAGGTCGATACGAGAATCAGAAAGTGTTTTCGAAACGCAAGTCGCTTGACCTAACAATGGAGGCAATACGGATTGCAATTCCTCACCAACTTGTCCTTTATAGGGTCACGGATAATTTAGTTAACGCTGCCAAAGCATCCCAGCAGCTCTTTCGCCAGTTCAAATCCGGAGCGAAGGAGTTTCCATTGGAGAAGAAGGCAGAGGAAGCAAAAATTCTACCAAGGATATCAATTAAAGCGAAAGCGCTGCAGTTTGAACTGGAAGATGACCTTTTTGAAAGCAAGCTATCAATGATATACAGGATTGGTCTTAGCGAGCAGAAGAATCGGATTGCCCGAGAAGAAGCATATGACGCCAAAGTCGCCAAAGTCATTGAATCCAAGAACCGACGGCATTCAACTCGAACGACACATCCTACTAAGCCCACTCCCAACGGTATCAACACTTCCGACGCTGGGAGCGTAGTAACTGACAAAGACGGAGCCGAAGGTGATCAAGGCTCTCCTACCACAGACTCGAGAGGCCGCCGGAAAATGCGCTATAATCTTGACCATGCGCAAGGACCGACATGTGAAGCGAGTATATCTATCAATAAGGCGTGGTGGAAACTTCAAGAGCACAATTCGCAAGTTTGGATCAGAAAGATGAAGATGGCGATTCCCAAAACCCGCACAAGAATCCAGGCTATGCGGCGGAAGTTTCTAGGCGAGGATGACTTGCCCCCTGATGTTGAAGAAACGGAGAGGATATTAGAAGTTCCAGCTCGACCGGCCCTTGCGATCGCCTCTATTGTTGACTTTGATTTGACGTTGGACAAACCGTCATTCCCGCTAGAACATCTTCCGAAATTCTTGCACAAAGTCGGGAAGGGTTTGCCAGAAGATACGAAGTTCTCATTACTTGTCCCAATGCATATCAAACTCAACATGGGAGAAGCACGAATAAATTTGAGAGACTACCCTTTGCCTCTCCTTCATATCCCTCAGATGAAATCAGGGCTATCGCCTCGGATACCTGCGTGGTCGCTCGAAACGGACTTTGTGGTCGCAGAAGAATTACGAGATAAGAACTCTATGCTACATGTCAAAGTAGATATTGTTCCGCCTGAAGATAGAGAAGGGAAGAAACAAAAAGGGTTTGCAGTCGATGTTCATCGAACAGTATCCCCTGTTAAAACCTATTCTGACATCGACATCACCATAAATACCCCATACACCACACGAGCTACGTGGGGAACATCATACCAACCTGCAATTCAAGATATGATGATGGTTTTTGAAACTTTCACAAAACCACATGTAGATCCATCCGAAAAGATTGGGTTCTGGGATAAACTTCGCCTTTCAATTCACTCACGTATTCGATGGGCGTGGAAGGGCGATGGAGATGTCCAAGTAACACTGAAAGGCTCAAGAGATCCCTATGTTATCACCGGCAACGGCGCCGGATTTGTGAAGTGTTGGCGAGGCGACGTTCGCTGCTATATTGCTAACGACGATAAACCGTTGAACTTTCTCATCGTCGAAAGCAAAGAGTACTTCCTCGCAATACCAGACTTTAGCCAGCAGGCCCTTCAGATCTTTGAAGACACCTCGACGACAACAGAAGATGATCAAAGCTTTATGAGTAACGATAGCTATAATAAGACGATCGCTATTTTTAAGAAGGTCATCTTGAAGGCTACTGGCGGGGTGAGATGGCAGCTAGGTCTGGTATTCGAGCAGGAGACTAGCCAGGAGGCGGATTGGATCGTTCGGCAGAGGTCTTTTGCCTTTTTACCGCATTATAAAATTACTCTACGAACCCCGGGGGCTGCAAAAGCTTTACAGCAAAACTCAGATCAGGTAGGTCTCCACTAGAAACCTCTCATGATATAGCCGTCATACTAATACTGCTATTGAAGGTATATGATGCGTTCAGAGGGTTTAGGAGCCACCATATTCATCTTTCGATATCGATGGTGGCACCAATAAACCATGACTGGACTAGCAATAAAATGGGGTCGGCCTACAATACCATCCATCTAACACCGAGGGTGTTCACACATTTCTACGATTGGGTGGGATTGTTCTCTGGCGTTATGTCACTCCCCATTCGACAAGGCCGCCTCTTCCCGGGAGTAGAAAAATCGACAAAGAAGTTCGGCAGGCATCTTGCAACTATTAAGTATAAGCTCCTCCTGTCGCCCTTATACTTAAGTCATATATATAGACACAAGGATGCGGAGGAATATAAAGCCGAAGCTGCCGGGGGAGCACCTACGGATACGATCACAGCCACCGGTCTCAAAGTCAAACTACATCGTTTCACTCTCGACGCACATCAAAGGAAGGAAGAGAGCGTGATGAAAATCAAGGGGTTCAATGTCGATCGGAGAAGCACCAACATGAGTATTAACCAAGCCGAACTAGACTTTACCACAGCCGATATCAGAGCCGTATCTGCTACCATCGCGAGCTCGACTTCAGATGACGTGAAGGATTGGGCGGGCTTCGATTTACCTGCCAATGACGATACAACTCCCTTAGGCGACTCCTCAAACTTTTCAATCTCGGATGGAGACACGGACTGGATTGATGTCGACGACTTTGTGGAGCTAGATTGGATTCTTCCGACGAGGTACAGCCCTGCGACAAAGATTATGCCGTTAGCATCCACGCCGCGATTCACATACTTCAGGCAGACGGATCATTCTAGTGGTGAAGGCTCGACAGGTAGAAAGGGCAGGAGTCCGTTTGGACACGAAGCCACGCACGATTGTATGATGAACCAGAACAACGATCCTAGGGAGATCCAGTGCGAGTTTATCCAATCGCGAATGGAAAAGGTCCATTCCCAACTCCGCATGAACAAGGAACTCCTCAATACCCTCGCCGAAAGTATAAAGCAAGATAAGGACAACCAAAAGCTTATGAAAGAGTCAGAGCGTCTCATCCAACAGAGTTCAGTACTTACGGACAAAATCAAATTCCTTCAAAACATGCTCCGCAATATGTCTAAGTACCTCGACGAATCCGCTATCAGTGACGACAGTTCAAGTATCAGCAGCAAGTCGGATGATGACGTGCCGATGATGGATGCAGCAGAGCCGTACACGAAGTGGGATGATGACTTTAATAACCGCTTCATCGTCCATAATATGCAGGCGAAATGGAGCAACGACTTGAGGAATGTGATACTAAGGTATATACATCAAGTTAACCAACGAAGAGGTTTTGTGTACTACATGTCCAGGCGGGCGGTGAAGTTTATACTCGACCTAGTTGATGAACAGCAGATGGATAGAGAAAAGAAACAGAGTCAGGAGCTTGATCCGGATAGAGCCAGCATAAGGGGCGTTTGGGAAAACGGGCCTCAAGATACGGAGGAGAGCGGGGTCGTGCAGTCAAGGATCGAGGCTCTATTGAATGACAAGGCAAAGGTTGTGGCGGCAGATGACGATCCGCGGCCACGCAGTCGGAGAATGTCGATGGGTGGTGCACCGGCAGACCCTACAGATCTCAAGAAGGGCATTTCAGAGGAGTATATACCTCTCAATTCCTATCATGTGCGATTGATATCGCCGCAGATTCAGATGCAAAGTGAAAAGAACAAGAGCTCAGCCCTTCTCGTCACCTCGCAGAGCATGCAGCTTACCGTCATATCAGTCATGGACAAAGAGAGAATCAGTGACCCCGTTTCCGGTCTCGTTCAACGACGTTTCGCATTAGAGCTAGAGAATGCACAGGCGTTTGTGGCTCGACATAAGGACTTCACCTCGCCTCTTCACAATCTACATTCGAACAATCAGTACGGATGCGTCAAGAATACATCTTGGCCACCATGGGTGCCAATGGAAAATATGTTGTTGTTCGATATTAATCCTCACGGGTTCTCCCGCGTGGTTAAGAAGACTTCAACAACATTGCGGGCAGATAAGCATAACTCTTTGCGATTGAAGTTAATCGATGAGGGTTTGGACACTGGCAGCGGAGAGCACAATGCGAGTTTAGTGGAGAATGAACCTAGGGTAGATCACATTTGGGCGACTTTCGACAGAATGGAGGTTTCTACGAATTCGGCAGAGTACTACACGCTCTACATCATAGTCCTAGATCTATTGCTATACTCTGAGCCATTAGAAAAGAGTAGGAACGAACGCTTGGAAAAGATTATTTTGGCCTCGGATTTCAGTGATCTCAAGGGTGCGGAGAACATCATTACAGCCCTCCAAGGCCGGATTCAACAATTAGAGGAGATCAAGACACACTTCCAGATCAACGCTAGGAACCTCGACAAACAGGGATGGATCGACCGAATGTGCCTGGAAAAGGATCTTGCTACCTGTGAAGACGAACTATTCTTCACGATGAAATCCATCATGTCTGTGCAGCGCAAGTACGACGAACGTCAGCAAACTACCGGGTTGATCAGGTGGTATCTCAGTGCCGGCGAGATCATTGCAAACCTCTTATTGAACAAAGACCAACCGTTCGTGGACCTCAAATTAACGAATGCCTGCTACGAGCGAACGGACAACAGCGACGGGTCGAATTTCAATACCGTGGAAGTTGAAATGTTGCAGGGTGTCAATCGACTACCGGATGCGACTTACCCTGCGATGATTTCACCATATCTTGAAGGCACACTCGAGGCAAACAAGGCGCATCAGAACAAAATCCTTCGGGTGTATTGGTACATGCTTGAAGCTATCGCTGGCATTCCAGTGATGGATCATTTCGAAGTCAATCTGTTCCCATTGTTAGTACAACTGGATTACGACGCTGGTCAAAAGCTATTTGAGTTCATCTTCCCCGGTGTTAATTCAAATTCGTCAGAAGGGTTTTCGCCGTTTATGATGAAGCCTTCATTGTCTAATATTCCGGATGGCAGCGACTCTGAGTCTGACTCCGACAATGCAATACGCGCGCAGCTAGAGCAGAAACTATCATCAGAGTCACCACAACCACAACCACAGACAGATGCCGGGCTGCTAGGTGATCGCCTGTTGCCTACCACGACGTCGGAGAAGAGACCACATACTTCTGGTGGATTGAAAACCCAACGGCCAACCACTGCCCATGCAGATTCAGATAAGTGGTCGCTAAAGCCGCGGTTCACCATGAAGCGACAACAGTCTTTTGAGTCCTTACCTTCACTAGCAAAGAAGGCAGCTGATGATGGTGCGCCCAGAACATCTTCTGAAAGCAGTGCTGTCAATGGCAGATCAGCTTCGCCAGTGTTCATCCGTGTCAATAGCGTTGGCAACTCGGAGCACGCATCGGCGGCCGCGGCAGCCAAGAAGGCGGGTGTTTGGGGTCGCAACAATAGTATAACAGCTCAAGCGGATGGCAAACAAAAAGAAAAGACGGATGAAATTTCGCAGATGATCAGTCGTGCGTCCAATTATATGACGTTAGCATATATCAAGATTCCTAGCGTGGTGCTTTGTCTGAGCTATAAAGGCAAAGGAGACAGAAATATTGAGGACATTCACCAGTTTGTGTTCCGAATGCCGACATTGGAGTATAGGAATAAGACCTGGAGTAACTTGGACTTGTTGGTGAGGTTGAAGAAAGGTAGGTTTCAATTTTACGCCCCCACTAAAGAGGTATAAAAACTAATAATTGTTGGTAGATGTCATTCGTGCTTTAATCTCCCATACCGGCGCAATTATTGAGCACAAGGTGTTCCATCGACGACCAAATCTGCTAAAAGGTGCCAATCTTCGAAATCTAGTCGCCAGCTCTATGAGTGCTGCTACGACTCCATTAGGCAGCGATAGCGATGTATCATCGTACTTGCCAAGCTCTTACGAAGAATCCATACGATCAGGAAGTGTGAGCACCAGCAATCAGACAGCTGGCCCATCGAAGAGGGACAGAAGCAATTCTTCGGGACTACCGCTTTCTCATCGGGCATCTATACGGTCCCGTTCGGGGACTCGAGCGGGTAGTGTTCGCTCGGATCGGTCCTACAGTTCGGCCAGTGCGCATCGAAATTCAAGTGAGCAGAGCACCGATGATGGTAGCAGCTCGGCTCCGGGCTCCAGGGAAGGAGATGAGACGGTATGTACTTATGTTTTGGATGAAAAGACATCGAGAGGATATGCTAATATTTGCTCGTGGTTATAGCAGCAGCAGCAGCAGCAGCAGCACGGAATATTTCATAATACGCTTGGAAGACACCTATCAATATTGACTAACGATAGGAGAGCAAGAGATGGGATTGCGGGGGAGTCCGAAGAAAGGTAAGGCCTAAGATACATTTGAATTTTGGGGTTAAGTACTAATAGTGGGGAATAAAATAGCATTCGGAAAAAGAGCAGACTATTACTAGGAAAGAAGCTCTTAGGATCAGGATAAAAAAAACGCCACCCTGTTTTTCATGGCTTCAGGCGCTTCAGGCGTTTTTCCCAATTAACATACGCTTCATATGTACATGTTGTTCGATTGGTTTTTTTTACCGTATATACATACTTACTTCCTACCGTTGGATTTTAGCGTTACTACCACTGTTACAGGGTGCATGCGTGTTTTCTGTTCGGGGATCGCAAACAAAAAAGTCGTTAGAGGTTTTCAAGGATTTCGCTATCAGGGTGATTGATATGTTTTTTCCGGCGTGTGCTATTGGTTTATTTCCCCCTTCTATCGTACTTTTTTTCCCTTTCTCGTTTTTTATTTATTTTTATTTTAAGGGTGGTTTTATTGTTACCTACGATTCCCTTTGTACTACCTTACCAACCTACTTCATAGGTTATATACACCTAATAATATACCACTTACGGCCGTCTTAGAGAAGACCTCTACTATATTCGCAATCGTGCTACAGGAATGAAGGGATCCGTTTCTTTCCTCATTGAAAATCCGGGGTAAAGTGGTGTGACGGCGACGGTAACTAAAAGTCGACGTCATGCATGCGGGGATCTTCAGAATGCCGCATACTAACAAAGCGCCAACCGGGTCCAACTAGGAAATTGCTCGGACGATATTCAGAGCGGGCGGACTCTGCAATGTAGACGGTATGTAATCCAGCCGCATTCATTTTGCTCAAAGATACATTTCCGTTGGTGATACGATACTTCATAACGAAACGTTTGTTATGTTAATCTTTAAGGATTTCTGTTTGTTAGTTTTTTTCTGGATTTTTTTTAGCCCTATAGAATCGCTAACTGTATGTAGATATTCATGACGCGGAATGGCATCATATTGTTTATACTGATGCTGGATTCGATCTAGGAGGAGCAAAAAAGAGGGGTTCAGTGTTCAGCTGCTAGATTGATATAAGAAGGGAGTGGGATTTCATGTTCACACGGAAGTAATATATGGTAGAACTTTTTTCTGTTTCTCCTATCAACGTTAACATTCTCAAGGTTATCCAATATCGTAATTTCGAACTTCTTAATTTCGAACTTCTAGTAAACTGCAACGTATATATATAACCAAAACCACCACCTTCTATAAAACTAAATTCAAAAATGCAAAGAAGAAGAAGCTCCTGCGGCGACGACGAAACGATCGCTAGCTCAAAGATCGAGCCCTTAGCTTCACCAACAAAGTATCACACACCGACGGTGCATGATGGCGGATGTGTGGGTGAAGATGATATTTTGGATAGCAGCCGGGTTGGGGCCATGAAGAAAGAGAGTACGCATCGAACGACCTTCCTACCTCGATTTATTATATTTTAATTTGCTAGATTGAAATTGTGTTATACTGCTAGCTAGTACCGTGGTTAATTGGTATACTAATGTGAAAATTTTATACTATAAATGCTAGAGAAATACCAGCACCCGGCTGCACAGGTCCATCCCGGTGGGTCTACGGGGACAGATGAGACTATCGGGTCGACGAATGTGGAGTATGCTTTATACAATATCACCTTATATTTCCCCTCTTCGATATAAAGATCAGTGGGGAGGATATTAATGGAGCTAATCGATTTTCTTTCTTTCTTTCTTTCCTTTTTAAATATAGTCCGTTGTTCTCGAAAGGGAAGAACACGACGAGAAAGGATTCATTAGATGATGGCAAGATTGATGGGGCGAGAATTGCGGTAAGTGTTCATGCTCATGTTCATGTTCCTTTTTTTAAAAATTTCTTCATTTTTGTCCTGAAATGTTGGGATTGAGGTTGCAATGTGTGAGGGCCAAGGCTAATGTAGGCTCTACGGTGGTGGGGGTGGTGGTACTAGCCGATGGGGAGCGTGAGGGATGAGTATTGATTTAGTAAAACGAATATATCAGAATGGAGGGGGGTCTGAGTATTTAGTAAGAATTGAGAGTAATAATGACAAAGGAAAAAATGGATTCAGAGTCGGATTCGGATTCGGATTTGGATGTCCATGTCAAAAGAAAAAATGGATTTCTGGAATTAACCGTTAAAAGCGAAGCTTGCGGTTGGGCACCGATTGGCGGCCCTGGCATTGATTGATTGATTGTTGATTTATTGATATCGACCCATGGATATTGTACTTTATAATTGTTTCAATATGTTAATTATGTCGGACTCTCAGCTCAGACCGCCTTTCGTCTGTTAAAAAGTTTCAATTCAACAATGTTTCAACAGATGTCGATATATCTCGCATAGTTTGATGTGCCTGGCAACGTAGACATGGTAATTGCCTCGTAGCTGTCAAAGGTCAACCCCGCCGGATCCGCGGAGGCCGCTGCATATGTCAATTGCGAAATCGAAAACCCGGTTGGAGGCAATATCGATTAGAAGCCTCGCGCTCTGCCCGATATCGGTGTGGAATTGGACTGTCTGTAGGTCGCCAGCACAGATAGTATCCGATTGTCATAATAACGAATTTCTTTTCCCTCGGGATTAATCTCCAAGAAATTTAGACTTGAAAATTGTTAGGGTCCATATCTTCCAGGGGATTATTCCGTGCCAGAGCTCTTTCTGTTTTTTCGTTTTTCGTGATAGATATGGTTGTTTTCGCTTTGTTCCCCCATGCCTGCCATGCAAGCCCGCAAGCCCCCCATGCTCGGAACCCTTGCTAAACTCCTCATCAGCGGATCTGATAAAGCATGATAAAATCACACCCTGGAACCTGACTTAGCTTGACAAACCAGGCTTGAACTCGGCGTCGCCCGTGGCCAAAGCTAGTTTGGGGAGCTAGTTCGAGAGGGCGATTTGCTGTTGATTCTTCGATCGTTACTGCCGTTTTTTACCCATGAGGCTCAAGGGGTAAACCTTTCCTAAATCATTATTTTCCTCTCTTTTTTGTTCTTTGGTGTTTTTGACGCATCGTGGAACTTTGTCTCTTCTCAGATACGAAAGGAGGATTCAGTCTTCGAATTCGAATCGACGACTCAGAGGACCGGAATCCAAAAGGGCAGTTGGAGGCCAGCCAGCCTTCTGGTGACGGATTGTCTTCCTCGTGGGCTGCGGTGCATGAAAGACCCACCTGGTGCACCAGCTAGCTATACCAAGAACACTAACGATCAGTCACAGACCCGCATGGCATGGCGCCTTCGAGTCCTCCACCTTGTGCCGCCTCCCCAGCTTGGCTGTATTAGCTGTTAATATGGCTGTTGTTAGTATGGCTCAGCAGGTTATTCCGTGAAAGAACGAAGGAAAGAAAGAAGTTGACAGAAAGTGCATGGCATAGTTTCCGCATGGGGAGGGAAGAACCTTAAATATTAATCCCCTCTTCGCGCTTCAATCTTCCTCTCCTTCAAATTATACATATCGACTGAGGTACCTAGATATTCTAGCTTTTAGCTTTAAGGCTCACTCTTCTTCGTCTTCATCTTTTCCTTCCTTGCCTTTTGTCTCTTTTTATCTTTCTTGGGTATATATAATAGAAAGTGAAGTGAAGCGTGGTGGCGATGTTTTCTAGCAGTGGGAACACAAAGAAGCTGTCGCTGGGCGATGAGATCAATTACATCACAGCGTACGTTACACTGCTCTCGTCTGCCAGTACAGTATCACCATCTAGACCTTTAAAGCTTCACAACTTGAACTTAAGATCTGGATGAATGATTACTTATACATTGAAGAGTGTATGCTAAGTTGATACTAAATAGTTCGCTTCATCATGAACTTAACATGATCATTATGAGCCGGCTGCCGCTGGGCTTGAAGAATCCCAAGGCATTCCATGAAGGTACTCCTCCTCATCCTCCTCATCCACCATCTCCTCACCCCCCATGGAATATGTTCCATACCGATCTTGATATTAATGCGACATGATGTTATAACAGGCCTCACATCATTCTCCATCCTTTACTCCAGCTTCGAATCTGCCCTTGACTCTCATATTCGTAACCCTTCAACACCTTCCCGTACTCGAGCTATCCTGGAGCATGTCTACATCCCGGCTGTCCACCGTGCAGCTACTTTCGAGGCCGACCTGAAGAAGTACTCTCCTTCATCCGAAAAGGACGAGCTAACAAAAGGCACACCTGCTCGCGCCCATGTTCTCAATCATATCCGTCGGGCCACGACCGAGACTCCTCACGTGCTTCTCGCGTACTGTCACTGCCTCTACATGGCCCTTTTCGCTGGTGGCCAGCACATCAAAGCGGCCATAGCCCGTTCTGCCGTTCGAAAACTCGACTTAGCGCAACATCAGACCGTCCCCGAAGAAGCCAAGAAGTCGGCGCCCGGTATCGCGTTGTTCACTTTTGACGGTCGGTCGACAAAGGAAGAGCAGGAGTTACGCCAAAAGCTTCGTGATGGAATCCGTCAAGCCGAGGAACTATTAACGCCCAAGGAACGTGCTGAGGTGCTCGCCGAGTCGTGTGAGGTTTTCAAGCTGACGAGACGATTGGTCGACGAGCTCGACGGGATCTGTGGAACCGCACCGACGGTACTGGTGGCTACAAAACAGTATACCGAAAGCGAATCGCCGACCGTGCCATCGGTTGAAGGTCAAACTTCGGGGAGATCATGGATCAAGAGATTGGATAGGAAGAGGGTTGAGACCATGGTGAAAGGGTTTGTTTGTGTGTCCTTCTTAGTGGGGTACCTGATGTATTTGAACATTTCGTCCCCGTCAGCCGCTACTGAAGGACTGGAAGGGAATGGGAACTAGTGCATTTTAGGACGACCTGCATGCATCGACGACACCGCATCAGCATGCTGACTGAACCTTACCAATGGTTGGCCTTGGACTCTGAATTCGAATCTGTTCTCGTTTGTTCTTTGCATTTTCTTTCCCTTTGTCGATACCCCTTAGGATTATTCTAATTTTTTTCTATTTCTATTTCCTTTTTTTTTTTTCCCTGATTTTTTTTACATACACAGCATTCGGCGTTAATTGTTTCGAAGTGCATATTTGGCCTGTCAGCATCGCAGTTGAAAGCAATATACATTGACCACTGCTATCTCTTGGTATCCTGTTCTTCGCAATTCCATATCTTTGAAAGGGTCTTGGTCCCTCCAAACTGTTGATTAATCACAACTTGGCTACATAACAGGCATCTTGCACGGATAAAACCGCAATTCTGTCAATGTGAATAGAGCATCCGTTTCCAAATGTGGAAGTACTCGAAGACCCGGCGATCCGGCCCGTCAGGCAACTACAATAACGTCAAATTGCGTTGAATGCCGAAAGGTATCAGCGGAGGAATGACTAAGAGCCTTATATGCCGAACGAGCCAGTAGAATTGCGAGCGGAACGTCAGCTTAGGCGGGTCTCTCATGCATGCTCGATCTCGAATAGGCTTGGAAGACGTAGCCGATTGTCGCACAAAGCCACTGCCAATATGCATAAGTGTGTCCGCACCCGTCCGCAGATGCAAAACTGTCCACCTGCGCTGGCTGGGCAAGCTGGGGAAACTTCCGTTAATCGGCCGGGCCGTTTTTTAAATTTAAAATCGCCGTAGGATTTATGAGGGCTGAGAATATATATTGTATTGGAAAGGCTCTGGTATTTGCGAGATCTGTGGATTCAGTAACGTTGTCCGAATCGAATCATATCGATATCGATATCTCGATAGATCTAGATCGTTACAGCTTAAGCTATAGACATCTGCCTATATCCTATTTTACATTCCAACTAAGCACTTTATAAGCTTCATAGTTGATACTTTATTCGGATCCGATTACATATCAAAAATGCAATCGAACAACATTACAACCCTCCCCATCGAACTCCGCATCAAGATCCTCCATCACCTGCCATCGCCTCCTTCCCTTCTCTCTGCCATAACTTCCACTCGTTCAATTCATACAGCATACGCCGAATCCCGTATTTCAATAGCTACTGCCATTCTCCAAAATTCAACATCTGAATCTTCAGTATACTGCAACTTCCTGACCTATGCCCTCATCGTCTTCCACCAAAAAAACTACGTCACCCTAGAAAGGTTACATAAATACCTGCGATCCTACCTATCATTTGCCAACCCCGATGGCAATATTCAAGGAGGGAGATTCGAAGATGTAGTCCCTTGGGAAATCTGCCCGCCTCCTAATTTCTACAGCTTGAGAAGCAAAGTCTACCGCAGTATCTTCCTCTGGGCCACCAAATTCTGCACTTCAAAGCTCCATGAAAGCTCTCAAACCCACCCGGTGGCTCCACCTACACCTCTAGAAATTGCTAGAGTAGCAAGGGCGTTGTATCAATACTTTATCTACACCATCATATCAGCGGATATATTCTTCCAGAGTAACGATGTGGATACTATGGGAAGACCAATGACGGGAAAACCAGGTATTGAGAGCATGGGTGCCTTTGTAGAAAGTATGGGGTATAGGGATCGAAAAGTTGTCGATTGGTTTCTAAGGGAGTGGCTGGTGGAGGTTGTTGGCGAAGTTGTGAGGAAGTGCTTGAAGGATGAGGAGAACCCCGTCAGAAGAGAAACAGGGCATTGGGATGTTAGTTTTCTAACTTTGGGTGAGACACTCCAGATCCAATTTGAGTTTTGATTTATGATTGATCGAATTTGGATGGCGGACAAGGGCTAATTACAGGTTTTTGGGACTGGGCAGAACATAAAGTAAATGAAGCGACACAGGCTCTGATTGCTAGACTCGGTCCAATTCAGCTCTGGAAATTTGTGTTTGGTTCGACCTATGAAGAGCAGTTTAAGATCTATTGCCAGGCTCCTGCAGCTTTAGATAGGGGATCCTTTTTGCCCTGGGAAATACTACAGGATGAGAGGAAAGAAGTCGAGTCTTACGATCCTAAAATGAGGATTTGTACTGGCTTGACGGAAATTGGAGGGGATAAAATATATGAATGGTGGAGGAAGGATGGAGGCGTTATGAAAGAAGGGATCTTGTGGGATGAGAGGAGATTGAAGGCCATGGGCTTGCAGTGGCCAATGGTGAAAGAAGGTGTAAAGGTTCGATGGGTATGCTCCTCATAGCAAATTTCCTGATTATATACGCTTGCTAACCAGGAATTACGAATTTTTATAGTACAAGAAAGATACCAAATGGAAGAACAGAGAGCTCGCAATGGGTGAGTGCGACGACGATTATTGGTAGACTGCACGGGAGATAGTGCTGACTAGTAAAAAAAATGGAGTTATGGGAAGACGGTCTGGGTTTTTATATTGGATGCTATTGTTCTTGGTTTTTGGAGTTTACTCGCCGTTGTTTTATAGGAATTGCCGGATAGAGTAAAATTCAAAATTTATTTCTCTCTAAAATCTAAAAATTCCTTTTAAAAATATTAGTCTCGAGGTTGAGGTTCATAAACAGGTGTCGAGAGGAGTCTGTCCCACTCAGTCATGCCAATCATTGCGACTATGATGCACATCACCGGTGTTCTACAGGCATCCAAGTCCTGCACTTTCGAAACATCCCCTAACATGGGCCCGTAGTTATCATGGGCTGCACATGCTTCAATTGCTAAGTTCGCTCTATAGCATGTACGGGAGCCGCCCGGCCGCCATGGCCACATGCTCATATGGCCTCGCTAGAACTGATAATCAATAAGCTAATACAACGTGGCGAACTTTGTAATACCTCAACTCCATACCTTGTACATTTCCCGCCAGTATTTACACTACCTTAAAAAGCCGTCCTTGGGACAGAAATATCCTATCCTTAGCCCAGGAGCTCCGAATACTTTAAGGTGTATATAACGAAAGTTAATCAGATATATCCTGATGAATAAAATACCACAGCTAATTTCTTGATTCCGTGTTGTTAACTGTGAACTATTTATAATTTAAACTGTCTATTATATTATCGAAATATCTCATAAGAGTTCGTATGAGCGTTACCTCGTATACGTAAACGCGTATATTATCACAGTGATCATCGATCGAAGCCAGTAGTTAGTTCTATATAATTATCGTTATACCCTCTCTCGAGCTCGTCCCCTTTAGATATATATACATATATTTATACTAAATTATATTATATTATAGTACGAGGTTTTGTATTGAACGCTTTTTATAAATTTAGTTCAAGATCGCTTTCGAACTTCAAACTTTAAGACGCTCTCAATATATATCTACATGCATGTATACGGTGCATTTTACGATATCCTCTTAATTGCTTCAATAACTTCTCCGATCAAAGCGTATTTTGCGCCCAAGAACACTCTCAGTTTCTAACAAACTGTTTAAAAGAGCCAATACTAATTTCTATTGATTTCGTCTGTCATAGTTCGTAGAAGTGTAACGGTGGCGAGGAATATGTCGATATCTTCCCAATCCCCCTCATACTTTATATGTATACGATAGCTTATGCGCAAGCTACATTATCCGCGCGGAAGATCGGTAGTCAGATCTTCCCACCCGCCGACATAAATAGAACCCCCCCGCATAAACCTTTCGGTAGAGATCGTATGTTCTCACAAGTTTAAAAGGCTAGCGAAGAGGCAATAGCGGGATATAATTCAGTACTTTATGTATTTATAAAGCCGTGAATTCTCGCGTTTAGCTCTGTATACACCGAGATTATTTTGCATCTCCCATCGCTCCAATTATCTGTCCCCTCTGTGGTATAAAAGGCGCGGCTGCAGCATCCCTCATACCCCCCCTCCACCACCCCCCTTTCTTTCCTAAAATCTTCACCTAAGAGTGTTAGTCCAGCCAGAAAAGAAAGAAAAAACGCTAAGACACGACCACTGCCACAAAGACCACGTTCCAAGCCCTCCAGCCTCAAGCTTTCGGGGTGCGCCTACTTGGTTTCTACTTTATAATTTAGAGCAGAAAAAAAGTAAGTATATCCCCGCCGGTATGACACAGGAGCAGCTCCAAGAGTCTCTCGAGGCAATGTCCCTCAAAGAGGCGACGGAGCTCACCAACCAAAAACTACAAAAAATGCAAGACGACGTTCAAAAATTCGTTCTATTGGAATTTCAAAAGATAAAAGCACGATTTGAAGACTACATGGAAGAGGAACTCGACGATATTGAAGAACAACATAGAGAAAACGTCAAAAAAATCGAAGGAATATGGCGAACCTACGCGGGTGACTCAGTCCGCAGCCTCGCAAAATCACATGATGATTTGACGGACAAAGTCACCGCAAGTCTACGATGCTTCCAAAGCCGGGAACTTATGCTCGGCATCAGGTATTTGGTCCTTACTGCCCGTCAAATGTATCAAAACGAGTCCTTTTGTCCAAATTGCGGTAAGGGGATACCCTTGACCTCTGTCAACTACGCCGTCTCTGAGGACGATCCTATCGAAAAAGCGACACCAGAGGATATCAAGGAGATTTCACACGGCATTCTGAACGCTAAAGATCTCAAACTTCTCAAGTTCTCGGAGGTATGTTCTCTCTTACCGATTTATTAAAAAAACAAAAATAAAAATTTTTAAAAGTTAATACTCACATACCCACTTTTTCTAATGCTATAGCTTAATGGAGATGAGACCGACATCAGAGCGTATGATAACTGGGCTTATCTCGCACTGCTTCTCAGTAACCCCTCTTATGTTGATGTGAGAGAGAAATATTCGAACATGTTCAAGTGGGTGGTCGGAAATTCTATCGAAAATGTCGCCGAAAAGGCATACCGACTCCACATCGTCCCATACTGGCACTAGTTCCCGACAGCAACTAGGAGCTAGCAGAAGTGGCTGAATGGGTACATCCCGCGTGCTCACACAGCTAATTATTTGGGACTGCACTGTCACTTTCCTTTAAAAGCCTCAATCTACCGCTGGACTTCTCGTGGGTATCATCCAATTGGAGGTACTAAACCCCAAATTGTGGGATTTATCGGTCTTATTTTTTCTCTTAATATAAATTATACCCCATCTCTGGCCCAGTGCTACGTTTTTTTGTTTTTCATTGAGATATTGTCGTTTTTCTCTCTCTTTTCTTTCCTTTTTCTTTCTTTTCGTATACAAAAATACCAAATTTTGGGAGGATCGGTTCGGGACGAGGCAGGACTTTGCTGAACGACACTTCTATCAATTAATACTTAATTACTTACTTGCTATATACTTTAAACTTAATCATGTTAATTATCGATTTTCTTTGCATGTTTTCTTTGGGCTTCATTTCGATGTCGATTTTTTAATTAACACTTACATGTATCATCGATCGCGATGTAGTTAGTATTAATACGTCTTAAAAGAATAAAATCCAAAAAAATTTTAAAAAATAAAAAGAAAGAGTACAATTGTATCACGAGCGATAATTCGAAAATAAAATAAAATATGGTGTCACAGATTTGATTATGAAACTGTCTTCAAAGCTCGGGTATCCCAAGAATTCGAACCCCAATTGAAAGCTCCAAAACCCAACAACGAAGATTTGTTGCGTAGATGTCTGATCACGTGATACGCAAAATACCTTTCCTGCTTTCTGCGACAGAGCTGTTCGCAACCTCTCAATCGAATTAAGTTGACTCATTCCGAACCAATCCGCTTTCTTTCCCATCTCCATCGTCGTCAATGCAGAAAATATTCAAAAGCATGGTGACCGACGGTATCATAGGTAAACCTCCAATCGTTCACATGCAATTGCTGTCAGCTTTTTTTTTTTTTAAAAAAAAAGATCCATCTACAATCCTTCATTAAACAGGTAGCTAACAAAACTATCTTATATAGCGGTTAACAAACCCGCTGGTCGTACTTCCGCCCAAGTTCTACGGAATCTCCAAGTTACCTTCGGCAAATCCGAATTCTTCGCCGACCACCTCGAAGCACAGAAGGCATATTCCGACCACCAAGATCGTCGGCAGTCTACTACGAGACGATCCAGGAAGAATAGGAAGGGCGATACTCAAGTCAAATTGGGACATGGAGGGACATTAGATCCCATGGCCAGTATGTGGAATATATCCCTAGGTGTTACAGTTAAAACTTAAAGGAGGAAAATGAGGGGAAAGAGAATTTATAGCTAATACGTTGGTGTGGGGGAATTCTAGCTGGCGTATTAATCGTGGGAGTTGGAAAAGGTACAAAGCGGTTATCAAACTATCTCGACTGTACCAAGGAGTACGAAGCAGTTGCAATCTTCGGCATAAGTACGGACAGCTATGACAAAGAAGGCAAGATCACGGCGAGAAAACCTTACGGACATATCACAAAAGAGGCTGTAGAAGGCGTCCTAGACAAATTCAGAGGGGACATTTACCAGCGACCGCCGATGTAAGAGAGAGGCCATATACTGTCTGAAATGAAGACCCACGAGACTAATTGAGCTAATCTGATTTATAGGTTCTCAGCGTTAAATCTTAACGGGAAAAGACTATACGAATATGCCCGTGAAGGAATACCCATCCCCGTCGAAATCAAGAAACGACCGTGTACGATATCTTCCCTAGAAATTACAAAATTCGAGGCTGGAGACTCAGGACATGAATGGGCGTATCCTACGAGGGAAGCTTCAGAGGTAGAAAAGGCCGCAGCAAAGGCGTATCAGGAATTAGGTATGGGAGCGGATAAAGAGGAAGACCTAAAAAGCGGTATCGACCTTGGCCCCAACGCTGTGAGCGACGAGGAATTTGAGGCATCTGAAAAGAGGAAAGCGACAGCTGAGGCGGTTAAAACTGCAAGATTGGCGAAAAGAACGAAGAAGTATTATGATCAAAAGGACGGAATTGAAACTGCAACGGAAGAGAAGAAAGAAGCAGGAAGTGAGGGAGAAAGTGAGAAGGAACCAACGCCACCACCGCCACAGCCGATTTATCATGAAGAAGGCAAACCATCAGTCGTTCATCTAAAGATGACAGTGTCGCGTGGTACATACGTCCGATCCATTGCGCATGAGTAAGTTCATATGTGCCTAATTGTGCCCCGACACGCGGGAATTCACGAGCTAACTCGCGTTAAAACAGCATTGGTGAGGCGTTGGGTTCTGCAGCGACATTAGTCGCATTGACGAGATCGCGACAAGGCGAGTACGAGCTCGGGAAGAACGTGATTGCATGGGAGGATTTCAAGCCGGGTAACGACGCTTGGGTCGAACAAGTCAAAGAATCGCTGGCAAAGTCGCAGGAAGATGCGGACCAGTTCTAAGAGCCCGTTTATTATTTACCTTCCATATCGCATATAACCTGTACAATATTATTGGACCGCGCGAGTGTACGATACGAGAGAATCGAAGCTGGTGGAAGCCTGAATTCGAATTAATTGAATATTGGCGGTGACGTTTTACCGAAATTTGGGAAATTATGACATTCTGGCCTCAGTCGTGTTGCCAAAACTAAAGCGGACATAACCTCGAAACCTCGTCCGCTTCTTCCCCAACCTCATCCTCAACTTCATTTCCCATCATCTATCTTCTTTTCTCCTACCGGCATCCACTCAATTGGTACCCTACCGTCCTGTCCTTCACAATGCGCTTCCTCTCCGCCCTCCCGTTCGTCGCCTTGCTCACAGGTTCTGTTCTGGCTATTGACCCTCCAACCGGCAGCAAGCCCTCCGAAGAGCCTTATGCCATGAACACCAATGTTAAGGTGACCTTCCCAGACAATGACTCACCTCTAGGGATCACTGTCGTCAATGGCAAAGTCGCCCGTATCAATGTCGAAATTACCAACCAAGAGGCCTACCCAATAACGGTTCAGGCGGTGGGCGGTCAGCTCCGAAAGCACGACCGTTCAGTAATCCTTCGCAACTTGACGGTCTCCAAGCAAGGAACTGAGATTCCTGCCTCGGGTACCACGAACGTTCCGTACTCGTTTGTGCCAAATATGCACGCTCAGGATGTTGTCTTGGAGCTCGGTGTTCTGTTTTCGGTTGAGAAACACGGAAAGGCTGTGCAGTATACTGCTTTCAATAGCACTATCTCTGTTGCAGAACCACCAACTAGCTTGTTGGATCCTCAGATGTGAGTTATCCTTTTTTCTTTTCTTTTTTATATATATGTTTTTGGAAATTTTGTTCCACAAAACAGGATGTTGGAAGATAAGGACTTGTTTACTAATATGAACTGCAGCCTCTTCCTCTACGTCTTCATCCTCGGCCTCGTCTCTGCTGGTGGATACGTCGCCTACCAAACCTGGGTTGTCCCCATGCTCCCCAAGCCAAAGCGTGTTCGCCCAGTCGTCCCAGTCGAAGCGAAGACCACTTCTACAGATGTTAAGACCGGATTCGACGAGAGCTGGATCCCAGAACATCACTTGAAGCGACCAGCCGCCCAGAAGGTCCGAAGCGGTGGCACTCCAAAGCCAAAGGCAAAGTAAAGTGTAGGAGAGAAGAAGGAAAAAATATATTACTTCCTCAGTTTGGTGGAAGGCCTTAAACGGCCGTTGTAGATGAATTCTTTCATGGCGGGCAAGCTATTTTTTAGCGAAGATGCTTTTTTAAGTATGTATGTATAATTTATAGTTCCTATTTTGTATTTCTTTCTTTTGGTATTTCCCTTTGGATATTATGGATATATGGGAAACAAAAAGGAATAACAAAAAGCGAATTGATACGATGATTTTATGACGATGAAAGGCGGGTTCTATTTTGGTATATTAGCATGTGTATTACCCAATGGCATATACAACTTTGCATAATGATATAAGTATATAGTGCTGTAATATAATGTCTCGTTTCTTAGTTTTCTTCGTGGTTGGTTTGGCTTTCAAGTTGTAAAATAAACTACAAGATCTTAAGACGAGACGAAATGAGATATATAAAGAACTATTCTAAATATATGTTCGAATCTTAGTACAAGTAATACAGCCTCACTGAAATATTTAACATACTTCGAATAGGTATTTCAGAGATACATTAACTTCGAGATGCCATGAAGTGTCAACATGCTTGATATCGATATTGATATATCTTCTCTGCAAGGCCATTATTGTAGTTGCTGAACCCTACGTGGGTAAGGGATTTTCTCACCACCCGCCTGATACAAAATGCTAAGCCCTTCCGTGAACTCCGCAACCTCCCTCAAATCCCCAATAACCATAGCTTTATACCCGACCCCTTCCTCAGACCCTTCTACAATCGTCTCTGTTTCCCCGATCTCCTTGTTCCTGTCAAATAATATCCCGACCCCTCCAGCTTCATAGGCACCCACCACGTCCTCCTCCTTATTATCCCCAACATGATACCAATCCCACCCTTTCCGCGCCTCCTCGATCCCAAACTTCTCTATAACCGAATTCCTTGCCGCCTTCCTCGCCGTCTCAAAGATCTCCTTCTGCGGTTTCGCAGCCCCAATTTCACAACTGGTAACTAGAAAATCTACCACCTGATCCCCGCCTATAATTTCATTCTTCACATCCAAAGCCTCAAGCATCAAACTCTTCGACTCCGATGTTAAAACCCCAGCTTTCCTCAACGATTTGACAAGTTTACTCCCTTGCCTCCTCAACGAACTTTTCGTCTTTTTCTTTTTAAGTTCACCGTCTTGAGACATGGCTCGGTGGGTAATAGCAATACCCATCGAAGAGAGTACACTGGCTACCCTATTATCGGAATTGGAGATTACACCGATGGTTATAGTACGATACTTCCAATCCGCTTCACCCTCGCGGGTTCTGGTAGCCACGGCTTTGAGATCCTTGATGTTCCAAAGGAACGGGATGGTTCCGTTGAAGATTGAGTAGCCGGTATCGGTGGAGAAATGGGTCCACAGGGCTTCAGCGAGGTTTGTGGGGTATTTTGTGACGGTCGAAGTGGGGAGTAAAGGTTCGAATGTCCTTTTTGTTACTTCTTCCCACCATTTTCTTGGGTCCATGCCTTTGGTGTGATATCCGTAATTTGGATGTGATGTTGAAAGTTCCTTGAATGCTATATATATCATGATATCATCCCGCCCGATTTTTATATTAGTGATATCTCTACAAAATAACTTACTCTCATGTAAAAACATAATTACATATGTATGTATATAGGATGGATGGAATAAACAAAACAAGTAATTCATACCATCTTTAAAACTCCTAGCAACATCACCAGGATCCAACCCTTTCAATCCGCACTTCTCCGCAACGAGTGCATACTGCCGTCCTAAATCTCCATTCTTGATTTCATATAACGTCCCCAACGCATCCAGCGTAATCAACAAATTCGTCGGTTCTTTATCACCCTCCTCAGCCTCTTCTTCTTCCTTCCCTTCTTTCTTCACAGGTTCTTTCCCTCCTCCTTCTCCTTCTACCTTATTTACCTCCGGAAACTTCCTAAGGTTATCCCCCAAACTAGCCTGAAGGATTATATTCCGCAACACGTTATCATAGTCATCAGACTCGCCTTGATCTCCCTTGGAGAATAAAGGTTGGGAGATGTGGATTCTGCGGATTAGTAAGGGCTTATGGACCGCCAACCGACGACGGGCGCACGATGATATTGATGATGAGAGAGTCCGGGTTAGAAGAGTTCGTTGGAAGGGGTGCATTGTTGTTGATACTTTTGCATTTGCATGATCAATATAATATCGATCGATGGTATCTTTTTTTTCTCAGGATCAGGATATCAGAGAGGGAAGGATTTCGAGAGTTGGATTTTGAGGTGAAACTGTGTTGTTTTGATGGCTGGCTGAGCCCAGCCACTGGGCTTCGGTAGCTACTTCTGTATAAGACTATGTGAAACGGAGCGAAATTTCGAAACGAGATTCATGTTTTTATATACTTGGATAGTTGCTTCTACTTTCCTTATTTGATAAACTTCTAATTAGGCCTTCTTTTTTCTTCTATCTACATACCTTTGCTTGTTTATTGAAATCACTAAAAAATCGTATGAAGGAGAAACTTGAGGTTCATGCAATTCACCTTTTTTTTTCCGTTTTGAACAGGAAAAAAAGGTCGTATTTTTTTATTTCATTTCATTGAATTCAGGATATAGAAAGAAAAAAGAAACTCGTATCATATCTGCTTATGAATATTATTACATCGCTAAACATCATAATAAAAAAAATCAAGAAAGAAAGAAAAATAAAAAGAAAATAGAAAATCAAAGGTATCCCTTCGTCACATTACAATGTAAGTCCAAATCCTGCCGGCGCAACTGGAAGGGTACCAGCAGCCGGGAGGCCACCAGTAGCTGGAAGGTTACCGACAGGTGCACCGGTCACAGGCTGAACAGGAAGATTGCCAGCAGGTGCAGAAGTTACTGGTTGAACGGGAAGGTTACCAGCAGGTGCAGAAGCTACAGGATTAACTGGAAGCACCGGGTTCGCACCCACAGGTCCACTGGAAACCGGGGTAGTAGGAGTGGTCGGAGTGGTCGGAGTAGTAGGCGTGGTAGGAGTAGAAGGTCCACCAAGGTCCAAACCGGGGATACCGGTGAATTTACCTTCCTTGAAGTCCTTAAGAAGCTTATCCAATTGATTGGCATCCAAGTTTCCAAGCTGTTCGATAGCACCGGGTGTAGCCTTCAAGATATCAACGACGAGAACAGGAAGACCCAAAGATGGTAAGAATTGAAGAATCATCTCTGCTTTATCGACACCAGGGATCGTTGGGATTTTTCCGGCCTTCAATTCTTTAATCGTGGCGGATAACTGTCCACCCGGTAGATCTGTGATTTTGGTGATGAAACTATCCGGCGCGGCTTTGATCAAGTTCACCATGTTTTCCGGAACTCCCAAGTTCGGTAGAACTTGCATGATCAACTCCTTCGGTGAAACTCCAGGTAGGTTTGGGATCTTTCCGGACTTGAGGGAGTCAAGACTGTTCTTCAATTGACCGAGCGGTTGTTTAATCATCTGCTTCAGTAAGGGATCTGGAACGGCGCCGATAAGTTCAAGCATATCCTGTGGAACACCGAGAGTTCCCATGAGGTTTAGACCGATCTTCTTGATCAAGGATCGTCCGCTAAACGTGGCAGAGTGGGTGCCGAATTTTCCGGACTTGGCTTCGATAAGTTCATCCATGCCGGCTTCGTGGGCGGCAAGTCTGATCTCATCGTCGGAACCTGTGGCGAGCTGCTGGAGGGCACTAAGTTGTTCGATTTCATGATTGTTTTGTCGACTGTATAATCGAGAACCGTATGGAGCGGCGAGGGTTGTGGCCGTGAGGAGGAGGGAAGTGAAGAGGATTGATACTCTCATTTTGACAGATTATTTTATATTAAAACAACTGAAGGACCGGCCTTGAAAGAAGGAGAAGAATGAAAAATAAAAAATAAAAATATTAAATAAATTTGCTGATGAAAGAATTGAAAATCGATAAAAAAATGATGTATCGACCTGGACCAGCCAGTATAGCAAAAAAAAGAATTGAAAACTGAAAGGAATGCTGTGGTGGTGGAGGAAGAAAGAAAAGATTCTCGAACCTGTCAGCTATCAACCTCACCTCACCACCGGAATCATTCTGCTTTTTATATATCCAACCTTCCCATAGCCGTGAAAATGTATATTTATCAGAATCTGTCTCTTCCTAATACTGCGGAGTGTCACGGTGTGATAATGTCTGGTGTTGCGGATGAAACAGCCTGCCAAGCACTGTCATCTAGCCGCAAAGAGGCACACCAAGCCGTTTTAGCTACTGTTCGCAAGGAACCGTTGCACCTTTATGTCTTAGCGGGCTGCAGGAAGATACTGGTCAAACCGCTGCCTCAGAAGTCTGTGGTGGCTGTGATTGCTTGATGCTTGGTGAAAAGGTACGCAAATTTGGGGAACATTAACCTTGCACAGATCTTGTCAAGGGAGAAAACAAATCACAGCTTGAAGCTTTGCGGGTATCGAATCGATGTCATGGACAGCTCATTAATATAGATCTCATATGTCTATCATACCACGCTCTTACTCTTGGGAGTATCATACTTATCTTACATCGACAATCTTTGTCCTACCAATGGTAAAATCAGACTAACTTGCTGATATCAGGTGTCACGACGAACTTCCCTTTTAGTTGTCCCATTCCCCATGCTCTCCCCTTCGGTTTCCCTCTCTCATCTAACGCTCCACTGTCCTTCTGCAGAACCACGATGTCTTGCAAAAAGTCGCATTCGACTCCTCTCTGAACTTCAAACTCTATCCCGCCAAACACCATAGTAACTCTGCCCGACCTGTGAACATTTAATTTTCCAGCTGTACCAGGCGGTAGCTGCGCTTTCTGAACATCTGCAAGGCTGGTATATTTTGGTTTGGGCTTTTCTTCCTTTTTGATAGCCGGCTGATTGGATGAGCTAGCGGCGGCCGGTGCCGTGGAATCTTCTTCCTTGACCTGGGCCTCTGCATCTTCAACATCTTCGACAGGTTCCATAAGTGGTAAGACAGGCGGGAATTGGAATAAGTATAGTTTGTTCTGTTTCTCGTCCGGTCGGGGTTCGGGAGGTATCATGGCGGCATCATCCTGTCAAATCCACTAGTTAGCGAGGCCCTTCCCGAAAATGTTGGTGAGAACTTGGGGAGTATACCATATCATGGTCTCCCTCGGCATCCACACCCCTTTCTGGCAGCGCTGGACCCAGTTCATTTAACATAGAGAATCGATCAACTTCGTATCTATCGATCTCTTCGAAATCCTCCTGCGACTGAGGAACAATTATGTCCTTCTTGCGGTTCCCAGATCTCGACCTAGCCACCTGCTTCCGCCGTCTATCTTCAGGGGAGCTTGATTGTTTCTTCTTAATCTGTTCTGGAGACCTGGTAGTCCGTCTAGTAGCTTTCGGTGATTCTGACGGTTCAATTTTGACTAAAATCCGGCCCCGTATTAGTAAACCTTCCCTGAGCCTTTTTTTGATCCTTGACTAAGATTGATAACCTACCCCGCGGTCCTGTCCCCGAATCCCTCCTCCCAGATCTCGCTTTCCTCTCCTCCAAGATCTCCAAATCAACCTCTTTACCCTTCCCTTTGACGTCTTTCTTTCCCTTTTCTTCCTTCCCCCCACCTTGCTGCGCCGACTTATCAACGTGCTCCCTTCTCTCAATCCTAACCGGTGCGAACCCTCGAACAGATGAATATTTCTTCTCCCCACCTTCTCCATCCTCCTCTTCATCGCTGCTAATCATCTCAATCATCTCCACATCGACCTTCGGCCCACCCTCCGAGTCCGATGACGAATAGGGCTCATCTTTGATCTCTCCGTCTTCCCCGATTTCGCGTTTAGTCTTCAATCCACTCACTCGATTAGTTCGGAAGGATCGTGAAAGGCGTTCTATCGAAACCTTCTGTTTTCCGCCCACTATAGTAGTAGTAGTAATAGTAATTCACAACAAATGATCAGTTCCATCGTTTCTATTATAAAGTTTGCAAGGGGATTGATTTGTGATAAAATGATAATCTTGGGGAATTTATGATGGGGAGATTCCTTACTAGTAATCACACTACCCATGGAAAACGGTCCCGAAGCAACAGCGACCTCTTCCCGCTTCGGTCCACCATCACCTCTACCGAATCCACCTCTACCCCGTCCTCTACCCCTAGCACCACGCCCAGAAGGTCCACCACGTGTAACTCCGAATGCATTAAGAGAATCACCCTGTGGTGGAGGATCATATTGCCGGTTTAATTGTTCTCGTTCCCTGCACACCACATCATACCCTGTCAGTCAATCTTCTTCATCCCATTAATCCCAACAAGAAAAGAAAGAAAAAACCATCACACCCGCCAGCCGCTCCCAAGAGAAAAAAAAACAGGGGGGAGATAAATCATACTCTTTAGTTTTCCTTATTGTATTCTTCGGTGCAAATTTTAATTTCGGTTTCGGTCGTTCTCCTGGTGCGAGGACGGGCGGTTGGACGGTTGCTGTGGATCCGGAAGCCTCGGCTACTGTAGAAACGGTGGTGGCCCTTGTTGAACGGAGATTTGGAGCGGCAGGGTTATTTAAACCTTCGAGGCGGCCGGAAGGGGGCGGGATGGCGAGCGGAGTGGATTCAATGGGTTCTGAGGGTACTGATGCGGATGATTCAGCTGCTGTCAAAGATGGTTCGAATTCCTCTTGCTTATGAGAATCTTCTGCAGCGGTAGAAGAAGAAGCAGCGGCAGCTCCCCCACGTGGCTTCGGAGGCCGTCTAGGCTTTGGCGGCATCTTTCGAGATTCGGCAGAGGAGCTGTGGTGGTGATGGTGGTGATGATGGTGGTGGTGGTAGTGGTCGGAGTGGCTGCGGTGGGGAACGGGAGGGTTCTCTGCTCTGCTATGGTAGCAAGGGAAACCCGAATGACTGGAAAAATTATTATATTGGAAGAAGCAATTATGCATGAAAACAGGCCAAGCTTTTGGTAGCGTGCCCTCGCTTACGCCGCCAAGCGAGCTGCTATATTTAGACGTCAACCGCAACACATAACGGCCTGGACAGGGCTGTTCCGGCCTCGTTCGCCGTCAATCGAACCACCACCGTCAGGCTGGTGGGCGCAGGGTGGGCGCTTAGCTGGTGTGTCTGGTCCTTTACATGTACATGGGCTAATCCGGGGTAGATGCAGGGGCTGGTGCTTAAGGCGATCAAGATCTTGCTTCTTGCTGCTGTCGCTGTTGCTGCTGCTGACTTAACATTCCTGGGCGGCTGGTGCAGGTCAAGAGACTATCGGTGGCAATTGATTCGATTCTGATACATTTGTACAACTGTTTCCGATTGCGATCTCAGATCTGATCTGATGCGACATCTGACCATACATGATTGGTCGTTTTCTACTTCACGTCGGAGATATTATCTGGACTCCAGCAAGGATGCATTTTTTATTGTGTTATACACTTATTGATATTTGTATTCTTTCCATTCCCCTTACTTAGGTACACGGAAGCAGCTTAGCGGGTGCTCGAGGTATTCTTCAGCCCCCTCCCCTCTCAGCCCCTATTGTGGAGAGATAAAAAAATAGGCAAGCGAAAAAAAAAAAAAAAAAAAAAAAGATAGAGTACTCAGATCAGTAGCAACAGCAGGCAGCAGCAGAGAGGAAGAATATGGCTGCGTATGTAGTACAGCCCTTGAATTGAAAAAAAGCACCCCTTGGATAGAATGGACTATCATGCAGGGTCACCTTTATTTCTGACTGTTATATTGTTGTTTGTATGTAGGGGAGATGGATAGTAAAGCGGTGATCAAATCAACAAAAACAAAAAAAGGGACGCAGAAAAAAACCTAGCAATGAAATCAAATAACTCCGAAACCATATTTTCAAAAGAAGGATAAGGAAAGGCCAAACCGGAAATGTGATCGAAGAGGAAATAGGGAAAATACAATCAAAACCGATGACCGAAAGGAAATGGAGGAGGAGGAAGAGGAGCCCCAGACAAAAGAAAGTTATAATTGAGGAACCCATAGGAAATGAAGAAAACGAGGGGAAAACACCGGAGGGAATACAGACACTAGAGTTAATACATGGATATATCCCACATCAAAGCGGAAAGGAGCAGGGACAGGGAGGGAAGAACAAGAAAAAAGAAGAGAAAAAAAATCTCGCAATCATGAATATTTTGCCGACTGAACCTGATATGCACCGACGCGATGAACTAAACAGTAAAGCAACAAAAGATAAAGATAAAAAAGGAAAAGGATAATACAGGGTTAGGACTTTACAGGGTTTGCAAAAGGAGGTTCAGGATGAAAGATATCGGGGGCGAGAAGCGAGTTTCGTAATGGCCGTCGTGTTTATAAGTCTATATGTGATTGTTGTTTTTTGAGAGTCGTAAAAAGAGGAATGAGGTGAGTGTTTGCAAACATTGGCGTCGTAGGTCGGGTTGGCGATGACCGTGGTGAGGGAAAGCTGAAAAAGGTGGCGAACTATAGGAACTAGGTGTACAAGATATACAAAGCGAAAGGAAACTTTAAAAACCATTCCAGGTGCTTTTGTTGAGAAAAGATATCCGAATCCGATGTTGGATGGGGAAAAGAACTGAAAGGTGGCCGGTAGCGGAGGATATATGAGGGGGGGGGCCGGTCCGCTTAGATCTGCTCGGGTGTGACCTTGCGCTTCTTTGGTTTGGGAGCCTTTGGTTTCATGATACCGTTGGCAGCGGCAGCCTTTGCGGCATTCATGCGACCACGGCGAGTACCAGCTTCATCCTCGCTAATACACTGATCGGCTGGGATTCCAGCATCCTTGCACCGTTGGCAAGGGCGTTGACGGTCGCAGCCCTTCTTCGACTTGCGGCATCGTTGGCATCGCGGCTTTTGGTTTTCCTGGGGTTCAGGTGGGAGCATAACACCCTGTTGGATATACTTCCCTTCAGGGTTTGCGAGATTGGCAAGGGATGTGGCTGCTTCCAAACCGTTGAAGCTTGTATCTGCCGATGGATATCCCGGGAAAGCGTTGAGTTGCGGAGCAGGGATGAGATTGTTGGTAGGCTTCTTAATCTTCTTAGGCTTGGAGGGTGCCTTCTTCCTCACACCGTTGGGAGGTGGGGGGGCCTGACGATTAGGAGCAAAGTGTGACCTCTTATGGAGCAGAGGGATTTCATCGTCTTCATCCTGGTAGTCGTCGGATGCGACATAGTTACCATCGCGAACATCGTCCTCAGCTTCTTCATAAGTAAGGGTTCTGCTATATCCGACTCTGACAGGGCTGGTGTGTTGGCTGTAGCCGTGAGAAACAGGACTTGGGAGCAGGGTGTGTGTTGGTTGGCCGTTGTAGTCAAGATCGGGGGAGTACTGATGACGAAATTGGTGATGGTGGTGAGAGTGGCCATTATTGGTCGGCTTCTCCCCCAAGCGCATCAATTGAATAGCAGCGTCTTCATCAGAGATACAGGAAGCGATTGTGGGAGCGGGAGTTGGTAATGTGACCCTAGTATTCGTGGTCGCGCTCGGGGGAGGAGTAGGTTCAGTACCAAGGGAGTAAAGGTAGGCAGATTGAGGGTGAGCATATGCGGTTTGATGACCAGGCTGAGAGTAAGGGGTTAATTGAGGAGTCGGCCTTGATGGACTCGCAGACGACGAAGATGGAGCACCGAATCTATTCGTCATCTCAGGGAAGAGAGGAAGTTCCTGTGTTGCCTATTAGAAATGCGAAATTTTTTTTAAAAAAAAATATAGAAATTTTTGATAAGATGAGGAAACAAAGGACATACGGAGCTCTCAAACTTTAATCGCTTTCTCCTAGATCCCTCGAGGATGTTCTCAACGGAGATTTCGGCACTGGCGACTGGTTCAATTTGTTTCCTCAGATCTGCATCAGGAGTCGGAGTACTTGATGCATGCCTCTTGTTACTCCTTGACCTAGACATAGCTGCAGAACCGCCGCGAGATTTGTTAGGACTCGTTCCTCGGCTATCACGGGTGATGTGTAGAGCCTCTCCCAAAGGTCTGACGAAGATGTTTTGATTCTCTCTGACATTGTTATAAGAGAGAATGATACGGTTTTCATTCTCATCCTCGAACGAGACACGATGGGACGACACAGCAGTCGGGCCATTGGAAAATAAACCGAAGAAGGAGGTGATGGCAGTTGTGATGGATTCGGTTGTATCGTGAGTATTGATGGTGAATTTAACGTTAGGAAGGTTGCTCAGGTCGCTGGTGAGCTCAGCGGGGTCGGTAATGAGGGTGAAGTTGACGTGTTTCGGCATATTGTGTGGATGAGAAGGAGCCACTAAGGTTGCTCCAGCGTGAGCAATAGGGGTGGAATTGGAGATCTGATCGGTCAAGATGGCTTGGAGATTCATGATGCCCAAGGAAATATGATTAAGGGATTATAGATGCGATCGGTAGAGTGACTGTTTAATAATAGGATTCGTTAGATATATATAACGTTACAACCGAAGGATATCAGGGGGGCTCGGGGGGGAAAAAAGAGAATATGAATGGAAAAAAAAGTACCTTAAAATCTATCCCAGAGCAGATACTGGGACCCGGATTAAGACGGAATAGAAGCTGAAGAAACCGGAGGATCACGCTAATGGTGACCTTTGAGGGCCGGGAAGGCTGTTATAATGAACTGCATCCGCGATGAGCAAAGAGGACCCCAAAAATTCGAGACAATAAAAAAGAACAACGGAAAATCCAGGCAGGAAGGGCCGAGAGGACACGGAGAAATGGAGAGCGAGATGCAGAGAGAGAGATAGAGAGATAGAAGCGAAATAAAAGCAGGATGAAAATGTACTGAAGATGGATGATTATTCTGATGAGTGTTGGATTTAATGGGACATACCAGCCAGGTCGGGTGTTTCGCTGTCCAAGGAATGGAGAGTAGGAGATAAGTGGTCGACGCTCAGAACAGGGAGCGAGAGCCGACGGGTGGAGAAGAGCCAGAAATCGGGGATGAAGATTGGCAAGAGATGAAAGAGAAAAAAAGGCTCGATGCCAGCGCGAGCGGATACGAAGGCAGGATGAGCAGCAGGCTGTGCCGGACGCGATAGGATGGGAGTATGGATGGATGGAAGGGGGGATGGATGAGTGCGCTGTTGGTTGGTTATATTCTCAAGCCAACAGCAGCAGCAGCAGTAGCAGTAGTAGCGACAAGTTCAACAGCCTCGAAAAGGTGACGAAGATTGGAAGACCGGATGGACGGATATGGACAGATTCCCGACAGACGAGAGAAAGAAGATATATAGACCTTCTGCGACAACAGATAGATGGGGTGTCAGTGCCTCAAGATTGAGGGTTTTAGATGTGTGAAGATTGATGGTGATGATGGGAGGATGGATGGGAGGATGGAAGGGTGAGGTTGGTTGGCTGGTTGGTTGGTTGGAAGAGTGTGTGTGAGAGAGTTGAGAGTTGAGAGTTGAGAGTTGAGGGAGAGAGCAAGAGCGAGGGAGAGCGAGGGAATGAAAGTGTGTGTGTGTGTGCGCATGCAGAAACAGCAAGTTTGAAAGGGAAGGATCGGACGACGTTGGAATCAGAGTAAAAAATAAAATAAAATACGAATCGCCAGAAGAACAATGAATGAAGATGAAGAAGTATATAAACTACCTAGTAGATAATGTTCACTCACAAGGAAAGGGTATAGTATAGGATAAGATAGTGTATTTGTCTTGGTCAAAAGGACAGACAATATAGAATATAAGCGGTTTGATAGCTATATCCTTCCACTCTTCGTAATCCAGTCCCTTGAAGAAGGAAAATAGTAGAATAGAATAAAAAAGATGATGATGATTATGATGATGATGATGATGATCCTAGTGATAAAGAAGAGGAGAAGGAGAAGGAGGAGAAGAAGAAGAAGGAGGCCTGGTTCGGGAAGGGAAGGGGGGAGAGGAGTGAGAAGTGACTGAGTACAGCGCAGTGACTGAATGAGGGGACCCGCCAACAAGCACAAGCACGAGCACAAGCACAAGCGCAAAACAGTCCAAGATCCGAATCGAATCAATCGGCTACGACCAGAAAGAGAGGGATAAAGAAAGAAAGAAAGAAAGAAAGAAAGAAAGAAAGAAAAGAAAGAAAGAAAGAAAAGAAAGAAAGAAAAGGCGACGGCTTTGTGCGGCAGTCGGTCTGCTACTTACAATTGGAGCGTCTCGACGACGAATATTCAATCGCGAAGGTAAATAATTTGCGATTTGATGTTAATTTGATCGAATCATAATTCCGAGACAGATGATAATAATATTTAGATAGATAGACAGGTAGACAGATAGATAGATAGATAGCGACAATGATGAATATCAGGTATGAAGTCTGTCGGGGAAAGAGAAGATAGAGTATAGTATCGTATAGTACCGTATAGATTAAGTGTGTGTGGAGTAAGCTAGTGTGATTAACTGTCTGTTTCGATTGCGAATTAATTGATCTGGATTGTGGACGAAACAACCAAGCAAGCAAGCAAGCAAGCAAGCAAGCAAGCAAGCCGGTTAACTTAAAACTAGCTTTACTCGAGTAAGAAGTACTTGCGAGTATAGACAGACCTAGCTACTTACTTACTTAAGTAGACAAGACGTACTTACAAGAAGAATAGAAGAATAGAAGAGATATCTAGATTGATTACTTATATATCATATCATATTTGACCCGTCGCTGCTCGAATCGCAACTTGCGCACATGTTCACAACCGGTCGCTGTACTCCTGGGAATCCATTCATGCTTCTATTTAAGACTCACGATCACTCGCTGACCTTTAATTCCAACCGTCAACCCCGTAGATCTAGATGGCGATATCATTTGTCTGCCATGCCATGCTCTTTCCCCCCTCCCCCAAAAAGAAAATCAAAAAGGGCCCAGAATTCAAGCTCCGCATTTGCCGGGTACATGCTCACATAGTCCCAAGATGGTTAATCCACCCTTCTGGCTGGCTTCTTGCCTCGATCTCATACTTAAAAGTACTTCCACTCTTCGACGGGCATTGGCTCTTGTCGATTATGGGTGCACATATGTGTGTCCTCTCTCCTGCGTTCAGATATCGCCCCAGGCGTCGGTCCCAATCCCGGACCTGATTGGCCGGTTCGATGCTGCATCCACAACTTGCTTCAGTCGCAGTCATGCATGAGAAATACATAAACAAAACGAGGGCCCCGGTCGACTCTCCACTAGTCGAACACTCTTTTTTTTATTTATTATTATTTTTGTTACTCGAATCGGTACTTTTACTTCTATCTTACTTGGGTAATTAAGAAGTAAACATTTATATGTACTATTATGTACATTCATCATATTGTTTTGCCGCTCTTTACCGTCGGCGGAGGTGGAGATGGTATCACTAGTTCAAGATATCATATTAAAATATAATTAACCAAGATATCATTGTTAATGCGCAATTCCATGACGAAGATACTACGGATTAAGAGCCTGTTAGCATGTTATTTCAGATATAACGTCAATGCTAACCGGTATTGATGTTAATATATTGTGGATCAGATCCCCACCGCTTAGCTGGCTATTAATATTAAGAGGTTATTGCTATGAGTATTAGTATTAGTATTAGTAGTAGTATACTGTCACTACTCGACTCTATTGTATTGCGCATCATCATCATCACCATCCATTAACCCTGCCCTCTTTCCCCCTTCCTCTTGTTTTTCTTTATTTTCACCATCCACATTCCAACTTCCATTTTATCATATTTTTTTCTTCTGTCGCCTTCGATTTCGAAATGCGCTCGCTAGGTTTAAATTTCCAGGCAGGGCCTGACATGATCGCACACACACACACACACACACACAAAGTAGCTACAATTGCAAACTAAACTAAACCGATGACAGAACTGACGGAACAGAAAAAACAAAAAAAAACAAAAACAGCTCAGTTCCCGCTTGTCGCAAAAACTCTCACTCGATTTTCGCCGCCGCCGGTTCCAATTTCGTCGTTCACCGGCCGAAAGGCGATTGATTGTGTTTAAAATATTTTTTACAATTTGTGATTTCAATCAATCAATCAATCAATCAATCAATCTGTTGGGCCCGGCAATTCAGCAATTCAGATTGACACAAAGTACTTACTACGTACATCGTATGATGATAATGATACATCGTACAGCACTTGCACTAGCTCCGAAGCCTGGGTCTTGGGCTACCTGTCCAACTGGCCAACCTACCTCCAGATATCATATCACCTGCAGATGTGCGATTTTCAAACCCATCGAATGTTGTACATACATACATACATACACCAAGTATCGTAGTGCATATATAGTATACGCTCGCAGCAGCAACAGCAGCAGCCTCGTAGGTAGTAGTGGTGGAATTAGTGATGTCGCATGGCTTCGGTGCTGACAGGCGTCATCAAGCGCTCGTTTTTGCTCCTTCCACACCCTCTCAAAACCTCGCTCGGAAAGAACAAAAAAGAAAATATAACCTGAATCAAAAGGAATCCGGCGGTATCTCCAGGCGTGACTTAATTGACCTTATTATCTGCGCCGTGCCGCCGTATATAATTATAAACTTTCTCATGAGCTTAGGCTTTTGCGAACGGCTGGCGCTGCACTGGAAGGAAAAGGAAAAATCGCTCTCATGATCGATATAATATCATGATCGCAAGATTCGATCTCCTCTTCTCTCTCCCCTCCCTTTTCCTTTCCCTTTCCCTTTCCTCTCTCTCCCTCCCGTCTACAATTGTACAAACCCGGTCTCTTGAATATTTTCTCCCCCTTCTGCTCCCTATTTTTTTTCGTGTGTGCGAACCTTGCGCCGCCTAGCTAGCATATTTTCATCCTTTCGGTCGCATTCGATGCATGTGCGCATTCCTCGTCGAAAACGCTGCTGAACAGAGTAGGTGCACCACCATCACCCATGCTTTCTTTTTAGCGGCGGTATGTAAGTAAATTATACAATACAATACACATAGTACATACATACACATATACGTACATACATGCGAAATCCTGCTGTTCCCATATCCAAGGCTGATAATGCCAATTGCCAATTGGCAGTGTCGGCAAAGGCCAGGATCGATATCCCGAGGTCTTAGCTCGTCACAGTGAAGGTCTGGTCTGGTCTGGTCTGGCCTGACCGGCTCGCTCCAGCTGTTATCGTTGACGGCTTATTTCTCGTCAAAACTCTCTTTCCTTTCCTTTCTTCAAACCCTCAGGAATTTTTCTTGGAACAAGGAAAGGGAGAGAAAGTAGAAGAAGAAAGGAAGAAGAAAAAAATACCGAGCTCTTGATCCCGCGCCCCCCCCCGTCCTCGTCGTCGCACTGTGGCTTGTTAAGTTAACTTGGAAGAAACGTTAACGTTAACGTCCATGGCCATGGCATCGACGCTGGCCAGGTCAGGTTTCTTGTGTACTATAACCCCCCCCCCCCCCCTGTTCGGTCCGCTTCCGTTGTATGTATACTAAGTCTTTAAACTCTTCGGCATATTCAATACTAAAGCCAATTACTAAAGTTATACCACCCGCTTAGCCCAAAACTACTTCTAAAAGCAGAGGCAATACGACACTAGTTGGATCCGTTTTGCCTCCCCTTCTCAATTCCCACCTTTTTTCCGTTCGTTCAAAAAGCAAGGCTCTCATATGATCAGAGACATGCGCGCCATGCCATGCAGGATCGCAATCCCTATGGAGAAGCCATGATGGTTGGGCGGCGGCGGCGAAGGAGGAACCACCGTCTCGCTGTCACTTCTTCGTCTTCTTCTTCTCTTCTCTTCAAATCATATCATATCATATCATATCATATCGTCCATCGGGTCCGCCTGCAGAACGCAATCATGCAAGTCTTGCCTAAGAACGGTCACCTTTTTTGTCTTCCTTCCTAAGCTACGAAGAAAGGCCAAGAAAAGCAATGGGATCCGAGTCGACTCCTCTGCTCAGCTCCCTCCACCGATTTGACTCGAGTGTTAGAGTACTACTTAACTCTAATTGTAGCGGCTGGGTTTTAAAGCTGTTTGGTTAACCGCAAACCGACGACTGTATAGTACGTGCTCCGCTTCGCTACAACATTCTGGTAGACCGCCAGTTACAGATGGGAACCGACTACTGCAAGTCAGACCCAACCATTGGCCTATTCTGACACTTTTCGCAGCGAAGGGAGGTCGAAAAAGAAACGAATCCAATCATATCGGACTTCTGTCCGTCATCCGGGCGAAAAAGGGCTGACCGAAAAGAAAACCCAACATAACTTGAGCTTGCCTCACTCATCGTTTGGATTTCGCAACAATTGAAACTTACCACAAAGAACAAAGTAAAAGAAAGAAAGAAAAAGGAAGCGCCGCCACCACCACCGCATTTTTATAACACTCCTCGATCCCTCGGAGTCAAAGAACATGTTAATTATAATTTAACGAACAGGTTGGAAAATACAAAAGAAACCGACGTTCCGGCTTTAATTATGATGATGATCTGAACTGCAGCTGTTGAATGAAACCGCCCCCCCTTGCTCGGTTCTTTCGATGCCGACGGACTTTCTCCCCAAGGAATTCTGCGACGACAGATCGCAACTAAAACACTTTTTCTTTTCTTTTAGCTTGTTATATCAGGGTTCGAGTCTCGAATGGATGCTATCCCCGAAAGTATCATCGGTAGTCATGCCGCATACATATGTGCAATGCATAATCGCTTCATTCCAGTCGACTCGCATCACCACCACCGATTTCAAAAATGGTCCGCCTACCGATCTTCGACCGCCTTCGAGATCTCCATCTACGCCGTAACAAAGTCACTAATCCAACAGCTACATACGAACCCAAGCTATACCTTCCCAGCATAGCCTTTCTTACAATACTAACCAGGATGTCTAGCCGCACACAAAGAAAAAACTACCTCCACCATCCCCCCCCCCAGCCAAGCAATTTTCGCCAACGGAAAAATATCCCTCTTGTTGAACTTCGGAAGACCTAGCTGATAGTGGGAGAAGGGAGGGGCTAGATCTAGCCTAACCCTTCCCTTACTGTTCTTTTTTCCCCCATGACCCTCAGAAGCAAAAAGAGGGGATCCTCCATTCTGCCTTGCCTGATGAAGGTCTTGTCTTGTCCTCCTCGTAAGACGAAACATGGTTCCCACCGACGACATCCCAAGCGGAAAAACATCCGCTATCGTCCGGAATGGATACAAAAGGACTAAAAAAGTAAAAGTATAAATGACCTGATTACAACTTGAATCTGCGCTGAGAATAACCAAAAAAAGGTGGAGATACCGTTCACCGAAAGAGAGGGATGTAAGAAAGCACAAGGTCGAAACGTATTGGCATGCAGCGGCATTGTCTGATCCCACTATCAATTCATGATACTTTTTTTCCCGCTTCCTCCTCCCTATTTCGATTCGGACCTCAAAAGGGCGTCGAGACGATAACGTTCCTGGGTTGCCTTTTTGTAGTTTACTGCTTGAGTTTAGTGTGATCCGATAGACCTTCACCTAGTTGGGGGGGTTTTTTTTATAGACACCGTAGAAATGCCCCATTTTTGCCGCTGGAAATTTACTACTGTCGGTATACAACTTGCCGTTGAAGGCTTAGATATATATTTTTTTACTATCATATGATGTGAGATGGCTTAGTTAGGCTAAATCTTTTCGATCGCAACCTATTCGAACCGGCGGCGTCAGATGTTGCAAAATGTTGTTGTTTTCGCACACAAGTCGTCGACGACCGCCGTAACGTAACGTTCTTTGAACCTTTTTTTCTTTCCCTTTTCCCCACACACTATGCACCCACCACACGGCTCGCAAGGATTCCCGGGATAGACGACGGCAGGGCCAACTCACCTACAAGGTAAACATTTGAAAGTGAGGGGTGGGAAAGATTGTGTATACGAAGAAGAGGTTCCAAAAAGGACGAATATCTGAAACGTATGTATTCCTTTAACGTATATTTGTTTTTTTTCTCTCTCTTTCTTCTCACTCTTCTCTTTGATTTCACTCGACTTTTAATCTTTCCTTGCATCGAACCGCTTTTTTTCTTTCTTTTCTTTTCTTTTATTTTCTTTTCTTTGCCTTTTTATTTATTTTTTATTTATTTTTTTTACTTTTCACACGACAAGGGTATGGAGCATATGTATGCAGAATAATGCACAGCGAGAGAGGGAAAGAAGTAGGGGGATTGTTACTCAAGTTTTTGATGTATCTTTTATGTGTATTGATGGTCTTAAAAGTACATTTTTATATTGAAGTTCTTGTTAGAGGAACTCTGTTTATTCTTATTATTCTTATTCTTTTTCTTTTCTTTTCTCCCGTTGGCCTCTTTTCTTTTCTTTTTTTTTTTTTTGTATGATGTTTTCGCCTCGTCTCGCCGGTCCAATAAATCAGGTTCATCGGCGCTGCATGCATCCAGTGTAATGCAATAACAGCGAGGCTACATCTCCTTTTGCTTTTCTGTCGTCGTTAACCTTTTTTTTTTTTTTTTTTTTTTTGTAGTGACAGATATAATTTCTATTTTTTTTAAAAAAAAAAAAAAAAAAAAAAAGGTTATTACACAGATATTAATATTTACTTGTCAGCGAGTTCTAACTGGGAGCCAACAAAAAATACCGGCAGTAGGAGGTATGTAGCTGGGGTGATACATGTATACATATGTGTAGATACATAAGTACCTACTTACTTACTGACTTACTTACTTACATACTTAAGTCCATGTTGTGAAAGAGAGAGAAAAAGCGAATGAAAGAAAGAAAGGACTTCCCTGTTCGATATGTTTGTGTCAACTTTTTTTTTTGTTTTTTGGCATGGTTCGGCGGTGCGTGGCAGACGTTTCAGAATGAGATCTCTTCGGCGGCGAAGCAAGGGAGGAGTAGTTAGACGGAGTGTGAACGGCCTCCAAGAAAATCCAATCAACGAATGATAATTGAGAGAAAAAAAAGAAATAGAAAAGATCTAAAAAAGATGTCTCGCGAAAAGGAGAACCTTTACATGGTGAGAAGAAGAAGAGGAGGAGGGGTGGTGGTGGTGGAAGAAACGGACGGGCTGAGGAAAGGTCTGAGAGTCATGGTTTCTTACCCGCTTTGCTGAGGTATTGATTGACATATCCAAGCTACTTACTTACTTACTCACCTATATTATCGATTACGATACCGCTAGCTCTGCCGATGAGGGGGAGGTTTCCACTTTCTTTTCTTTTCTTTTCTTTTCTTTGGGAGGTGTTTTTACTGTTTCCGGCAATGTTATTGTTTTCCTTTTCCAATCCAATGACACAAAGTGGGCACGGACTTATTATGGGGTATAGCTAAGCTAAGCCGATAGGTGTAAGTCAGAGGTATACGATACATAGACAGGAGAGAGGAGAGGGAGGGGTTGCTTTTGGTTCAGCCCTGGACGATAAGCTTTTTCCGGACCGTCGTAATCGTCTGGAAGTGGAAATTCCGATTGTTGTTTACTTAATGATCGCACACTTCCTACTTCGTCGGCATACATACATTGGATTACATACTTACTTAAGTACATGAAGGAAGATGAGGGGTAGTCGACATGGGGCGCATGTGATGCTCACCGTTCTGTGTCATTCGCTGTTTATAATTACATACTCCAAAGTATCATATCACATTACATTACATCGCCTTCATAGGATCGTTTTTTTTAGAAAGAAAGAAAAAAAAAAGGCGCAATTTTCGCTGTCATATTTCCCCTCCCTCCTCGCCTTCTCTTCTGTCATGGGAAGAAATAAATATTACCCACTGACTTAGTATGTATAAGTAGGTACTTACTTTAGTATAGAATTGTTGGAAAAGTTTCGAAGGGCCGCTGCGCTGGACTGCACTGGCGTCGTCGGTAGGTCTGGAACCCTTCGGTCGAAAAACCACCAAAAAAACAGGGAACTTCCCACAGAAAGTGGATCATGTGACTCCGCGATCCCACTAAAATTGTCAAACCACGCGCACTCTGAGTTTTTGGTGCTGGGAAGACGCGACGGGCTGCCAAAACATTTTTTTTTTGGAGAGTTGTGTTGTTGACGTCATGGAATGTGTTGCTTGGCATCTCATGCAAGGGGGGCCTTTTGCTTCTGGGGGAGGTCTGCGCACGTGAGGGAAAGGCGATCGGGTCGGGTGCTGCCATCCCTCCTTCCTTCCTTCCGACCCATCCGGCATCCCGATGAAGTCAGGTTGACGGGATGGAATGCAATGTTAGTATTTACTTAAGTAGTTACTGGCTACGCTGTGTTTATTTATATATTTCTGGGGAATGCAGCGGATGCGAGAATAAATTGTTCCGGATGCTGCTTGGGTTAGTAACTAAGTACTTACCTGGTTGGACCGCTTGCAATGACCTTTAAGATTACTGCCTGAATTATTCGTAGGCTGGGCTGGATCCGACCAGGACGGGTAAAGATGCTTGTTTCTGGTGTTTTTCTGATGCGGTGAACCGTCAAGCCGCGGGTGAGACTGTGTATGTACTGCAATGCCATGAGAACAATTGGGAAGTGGTTGGTTTTGTGGCTGATTTTAATTGGAGTTGCTGTGGGAACACCAGACACTAGCCACATTGGCGGAAGTGCGGCGTGGCTTGAATCGTTTGGCCCGATAACTGGTGAATCGTCGGACAACACGTGACGACAGCAGCTTTTGTGTTGCTTCGCTTAAGGGTTGATTGTCCCGCAGCTTGGCCATTTCTGGTAACATATTTTGATTTGTTTTGCGATTGGGCAACGGACCTCAACACCACGTCGCTTTCTCTCTGTCACACACACAATTTGCATTCCAGCGGCTGTTCCGGTCTGTCTAGAAAACCTGCTGTCTTCCCAATCCTCTTCCTCTTTCCTCACTATTACTTCTCCACCCACCCATCCACCCATCCATCCCACAACACCTTCCGACAGTAAAAACTAAAAATATTGAGAGTGACAAACCCGTTGCAAAGGTCCCATTGCAACCAAAACATTTCTCTGTCTCTGTCTCTGTCTCTCTCGCTCATCTTCCATCCTCTCTCATCAACCTTCATCTTCACTTGTCACTGTCACCTCCAGTCACATCACCAACCACTAACCATCAAATCCATTGCAGCTTCCCTTTCCCATTGCATCGAACTTTCAGGTTTGCTTCAAGACTGCTTGTTATCATCATTCTTCTCTCTGCTAGCGATCTCGTCGTCAATCTGCTCTCGGGTAGCTGAAGACAAGATAAGAAAATCCGTCACGAACTTTTTTTCGTTGCTGAACATTTCACGTTGCTTGCTGTTTCAGTGCTTTCTTGCTCTGTTCTATATCAAACCATCTCTCACCTCCCACCTCCCATCTTCTTCTTCTCTCATCAATTGGTCTTCTCCACAACCTCTTGACACTTCTTCCATCATCAATTGGACTTTCTCACACACCCGATTGATTCCTCCGGTTTGAAATTCTTCCTTCTCATTCTTCCATTCCGATCAATTGGTCCCCTCCACCACCTCTTGATATTCTCCATCCTTCTTCGGTGTTTCGTTTTGCACCAAATAGTTTCACATCATGGAATCTCAGGTATGTCGTCATCCCGTCCTTCCCGCCCTTCCCGTGCTGAAACAACCCGGGGTCATCTAATGTACCTACCCGGTTGGCTTCTCTTCTTTGTAACGAGGGAGCAAACGGCCAAGAGAAGGATGAAAAAGCTAACGACACCTTAGACACAGCGTAAGACGCGTATCTTCGATGAGAACGACCCAGCTGTTATAGCTGCAGGTGGCCGTCATAGGAAAGGAGCCTCTACTGCTAGTATCAAGTCTACTGCCAGTACCCGGCAACGAACAAGTCAAACTGCTAAGCGCGTTGCACTTGTCGATTCCACAAGGCATGAGGCACCCGTCACTAGCAATGCTCCCAGCCGTACTTCAAAGGGAAGTGTGAGCCAGCCAGCTGCTCGTGGCAGGCATGTCGCTACTAAGAGTAACGCTTCGCTTGCAACCGGTGCTAAGTCCACCAAGCAACCCGGCAGCCAACAATCAGGCAGTCAGCAATTTGCAACGACTTCCATCAAGTCGACAATCTATCGTGATCCGCAACAGATCAAGGCTAAGGGCTCCGTTAGGAGCGGTCAATCCCACACTAGCATTGGTGCCGAGTCCCGTACTCAAGTTTCACGTCAAAAGACCACCGTTTTCAGAGATGAACCAGCTACTCGTTCAGCTACGAGCAGTGTTTCTTTTGCCCCTGAGGACCGTGCTCGAGCCGGACCACTCTCCAGCAAGTCATCTAATAGAACCGTTAAGACGGAGTCTTCGAAGGAAAAGAAATCAACTATTAAGGTTAAAGAGACGAGTGTTGCCATAGAACGACAAGGACGTGTTGATGTCATCGAGGAGACCGAATCGTACGAAACCGAGAACCGAGGGACCGGTTGGGATGACGATGACGATGTTATCTTTCGCTCTCATAGAGTTGCCCTCGGTTTCGCAGACAAGCCATGTCTCACCAATTTTTTCGCAGAAGAAGAGGAAGAGCAAGAGGATGAATATGATGAAGAAAAGCCAGTCTATAACCCGATGAGGCAACTTATTAAGTCGGACGGCAAGTTGGTGTGCTTTCCTGCTAGCGGCTGGAGTTCTCATGAGAAAGACACCCGACCTTTTGGTTTTAACATTAAAGAGGATAAGGAGTCTCAGGAGTATATTGCACTCGTTGAGAACTATCTCTTCCAGGAACTTGAGGAAGAGTATTTGACGAAGGCTCGAAAGAATGGAGAAGGTGACCGTAACAGAGTCTACCCTCGTTATACTGCTGCCACCGATTTAGAGGTCGTTCAAGGCGTTAATGCTTTTGCCAAGAACCCTAGTTGCCTCAACATGAAGGAATTCAAAAGCCCCAACTTCGCCCAGGAGTATACCCCCGATATTGTCAGGCATATGTGGGCTGTCGATACTAAGCTCCAACCGGATCCTCATTACATGGACACTCAGCCGTATCTGGGTTGGCACATGCGAGGTATTTTGGTTGACTGGTTGATCGAAGTTCACGACCGATTCCAGATGAGCATTGACTCGATGTTCAACACCGTCAACATTATTGACCGTTTCCTTTCCGTCAAGGTTGTCCCCGTGCACCAATTGCAATTGGTTGGCCTCGCTGCGTTATTGGTCGCCGCTAAGTACGACGAAATCACGCCTCCCGGGATCGACATGCTGGTCTATATGGCAGACCACGCATACACCGGTCGGGAAATACGCAGCTGCGAGTACGAGATCTTGGTCGCCTTGGAGTGGAAGATTTCTGCGCCAGGCCCGACGACCTTTCTCAATTGTCTGTCTCCGGCAGACGCTTGGGATGCGGACGTCAGGGACCTGGCGCAGTACTTCCTGGAGGCTGCGCTGACCGAGCTGCGCTTCGTTGGGACTCCGTGGTCGTTCATTGCAGCGGCCTCTTACTATCTGTCCATGATTATTCTGGACACCGGGCGTGGGGAGTGGTCCCCAGCTCATATTTATCTCAGCGGGCATTGCGCATCCCAGCTGGCACCAGGGGTTCAAGTCCTCATCGAGATGATGGACACCCCAGAAGAACACCATAAGGCGGTGTTCACCAAATACAACAGGAGGAACTACCGCAGGATTGCGGGGTTCGTTGAACGATGGATGGTGGCGCAGTTCGCCCATTCCGAAGAGCCCGCCGAGGGAAAGGGGGCTGCATATGCTGAGGGGAGGGAGCGGGAGCGGGAGGTCCTGATCCAGAGGGGGGTGGATCGGGATCGCAGAAGGAGGATGAGGGACGAGGCTGACCGATAGGATCGGCAGCTGACTTCTTCGTCCTCTGCCTGCGGTCCCGATGGGGATCTGACGGCGGAGGAAGAGGAGGAGATTGGGAGGGGGCTCGAGGAGCTCGACGACGAAGAGAGCGGCGTATCCACCACCATGGGGGAGGTGGATGGGCCGGTTGATGTGGCCACCTCGGGGCCGGCGATGCTCGCCGAGGACATGGGGCCAAAGCTTGCTCACCATGACGGTGAGCAATGCTTTTATTGCTCATGGGGGGTCCCGGAGGGGTTTGGTGGTTGAGAAACCGCCCTCTTCGTCGTCTTGCTCTCGCCCTCTCCTTTTCTCGGTTTGTTTTTTTTTGTTTTTTGTTTTTGTTTTTGTTTTACGTTTACTATATCTGCCACGGACGAAGAAGAACGGAGACAAGAATGCTCCAAACTTTGTCATCAATGGTCACGTTTACATATCACGACTATTTGATTTACGGTGTTTCGGGGGGGTGGGTCCATGGCGTTTACGGTGTTTTCTAGATTTTTTTTCTTTTCTTTCTGCTGCTGTCCTTTCTCCCTTTTTGTTCAAATGTTTCCGCGAATACCCTTTACACTTGCGTATCTTCGTTAGCGATAGATGCATATTTTAGCGGTTAACTCATGAATACGAACTCTAGGGTTTATTGACTAGTCTGATAATTCATCGTAATATTGTAGAGTGCAGCCGCGTAGATGTGTAAGTGTAACCTACCACAGGTTTACTTAGGTAATTGGGTTTGACGTTCCACCGTACAGGTACGAGGGTAGTCCAGACTAGTACAAGGGCATGTGTGCGCGAAAGGCTCAATGAGTTGTACTGCATTCTGCCAGCATGGTCAATTGCTATCCATGCATTCATCAGCTACACTGGGTTTTAGCTGGAGTTAACACTTTTGGAATCCAATGGGTCGACAGATGGGCATTCACTGCCGAAAAAAGGTTGGATTTGGTAGTAGGTGACTTTGTATGGGTAAAATTTGATGGAGGTCTTCACGATGGTTCATCCACCAGCTATCAGGTTACCTATACTACAGCTGTATACCACCATGGTCGACCTTCACCATCGCAACGAACAGCCACCACCACTATAATCCCAATCCATCGACCTTTATGTCAATACTGGTTGCTCCAAAGTACCGATCCATTCTACTAGCTTACCACTCTAGAAGTTACTCTCTGCCAATGGTCTTTAATTCAATTTCTTAATTACAGCTGAGGGATTATCAGGTAAGTTCCTTTCCTCAATCCGGCTCCTGCATGATATAAGTTCCAGAAACTATATACTGCAGCTGCTTGTAATTAGCTATTAGGGTCCTGATGCCCTCGTATGATGCATTTGATGACAATTCACCCAGCTCACTATGCAGCCATGTGGTATTTCAACAAAGCATCGGCGTTAGATCGCTGAAAGATGGGACAGTTCGCTGATAAAAAGGTTTATATAAATGCTTTCTAGGGACGACGTAGGTCGAAATACGGCATCCAATCTCTCGTCAAGCTGTCAAGTCGAAGTTTGGTTCACGGCCTTGACTTTTTTTTTTTTTTTTTGAATATAACAAAAAAAAGAAAGGAATAAAGGGAAGAAAATGGCTTCGTTGTCCTGGGGGTATATGTATTGGGTCTTCCTTCTTCTCTCGCTACTTCGGCTTGCTTCTCGAGTGAACGGTAGGTTTACACACTTTCTTCTATATTCTTACTACAGAATTCTGGCTGTGAGATTGTATACTATATATGTACTAACATCTGAACTAAAACAAGCTGCTTGCGAATGTGGCTACTCTGTGAATTCAACCTCGGACCCCGAATATGCCGTCTTCACGGATTTGCTCGAGTCAGACTTCACCAAGATCAAAAACTTCCAAGATGACACCGATTGGCAGCCACAAGTCTGGGAACTGGTACCGACTCTTACCTACATACCTTTCACATTGCATAACATATCACCTTCATTTTACTAAAAACCCAAATAATCTACCTATTTAGGATCCCAAAAAAGCTCTAGGTCCATACGGCCGAGCAACCCGTCTCGAAGCCATCGTCCCGAATCCAGCTGTCAACATTAGTATCAATTCTAAGGGAATATACGGAGGACACGCTGGATTGAATCTCCTGGTTCCGAAGAATTACACCGTCATTGGGGGCGAGAAGTACCTCATCGGCGCCGAATTAGATTCTGCAAGGAACGACATGTTTTACGGGACGTTTAGGATCGGGTATCGGACCACGAAGTGGGCGGGTACATGTTTTGGATTCTATTGGTATATAAACACCCCTTTCCTTTATTTTTCCCTCATTTCTTTTCCCGTGCTTATCCGGCCGGTTTCGTCGATTCCATAAGTTGGCGCTATACGAGATTTTATCTTTGTCTAAGATCTCGATCTGATATATTACATACTACCTAATATATATCTATATAAACAAAGAACAATTTCTAACTTGTGAATAAAAATATTTTTTTTGAAGGTACCACGACGATAACCAAGAAATCGACATCGAACTCCTCTCCCGCGAGATAAACATGACACACACCCTCCTAAACCTCGTCTTACACACAAAAGTCGGTGGCAGCAATCTAAAAGCCTTACCCGGAACCTTCGAAGTGGCCGCAATCCCCTACAACTCTAGCGCGGAAATCCACGAACTCCGTTTCGATTGGACACCTCGGGCTATTACCTGGTATCACGACGGTGAACAAGTATGGACCGTCTCGAATGAGACTTTGTTCCCGCAGGAAGCAGGGCATTTGGTTATTACGCATTGGTCGAATGGAGACCCTCTTTGGAGTGGAGGTCCTCCCGAGGGGAATGCGGCGTTGTTGTTGACTTATGTTAAGGCTTATTTTAATTCTTCGGATTTTAGAAGAAAGGGGGATTATGGAGTTAGATGTGGGGCTGTAAGTGGTGGTGGTGGTGGTGGTGGTGGTGGTATTGGGGAAGATAGTATTTGTGAGATTCCTACGCAGGATGGACCACCGAGGTATGATGGCGTTTCTGCTAGGGATTTACCATATTTTTTCAGTAATGATCGTTCGCGGAATGCAACGTTCAATCAGACGGTTTATGAAGATGTGAAGAAGAGTGAAGGGGAGAAATTGGGTGGTGGTGGTAGCGGGCCTGGAGGTTCCGGAAGCGTTTGGGGACCTGCGGCTCAGTGTTCTGTTGTTCTGTGGATGGTGTTTTTGGTATTGATGCCTATGGTGGGCGGGAGTAGCTATGGTGGGAGGTTTGTTTAGTAGGGGGGACGTTCCTCCTCCTCCTCCTCCTCCTCCTCCTCCTCCTCCCCCTCTCTCTTTTTTAAATTCTCCTCTCCTGGCTTGCTCAGTGAGGCTTAGATTGTTTATTCTTATGGTCTCTTTTATGAGCGTTGTAGAGACTTTAGCTAGTATGGGTTTTCTTTTATAGGTGTTACTAGGCGGAATTTACGGGATAGCGGTGGTTTTTTCATTGTTATTATGAGACTGTTCCTAGATAATAGATAGAGGGAATACATATAATAGATATTGCCATTCTTGACTCCGTAAACGAACTCTATTAGCTAGTCTTTTGATAGTTCCTGATCATGATGGTGGACTACAATGAGAGGGTACTACCAAGGTGCTGGATCTCTACCTAGATATCAGTGTAATCTTTGTACTCCGATTCCAAACGAGCATAATTTCATCAAATAACCCTCTAGATCCTCTTCATTTTCGTTATCTTAACAAAAAAAAAAAAAAAAAGAATCTCCAATCTAATCCACCATTCCTATCCAACGCAAAACATCCCTCTAAAATACCACACTTGCCTCTATCTTCGACTAGATCCTCACATACTTACTTAAGTATATTAAATGGCATCTACGCCGGATCCATCCCATCGAATTCAATCAACCTCCTAACCAACGCCACAGCTTCACTCCCCGCAACCTCCAACCCCGGATTCTCCACTTTCCTCTGCAACTCTCTATCCAACAAAACCCTCAAACACTTCACCAAAACCCCGATCCTCAACCAACATTTCACCCTAACCCACCCATCGACCTTCACCCCTCTCCCGCTCATATCCAACTCCACATTCCCACCCAACAATAAGATACCATAAGCACTGACAGGTGTAACATCTCTCAGGAAAATCTTCGACGTAGAAACTTTACTCGCGTAGGCCATGAACGCTGCGTTTCCCTTGAAACCCTGGGCGTCGAATAATGTACTCGAAGGGTGTAAGAATGCTCTTTCGTCCTCTGTGAAGTATTTGATGGTCCTGGCTTCCGGATCTAACTCTTTGGCTCCGCTCATTGTTGCGGCGTATTTCTTCTCCGGTAGTTGGACTCGTGCGATTTGTGGACTGAACGAAGAGGCGACGATGGCGCGGACTAGTGCGTCGTTCCCATTTTGTGAGTTTAGAGAACGGGTGGAACCGGCGTCTTTGTGGTAGGATAATGGGAGGAAACCGATTTCTTGGAGGGAAGAGATGTATTGTGATTTATTGGATCGGATGTCGTTGAGTGTGGGGAGGGATAGCATGTTCTGGTCACACCAGTTGCGAAGCTCGGAGTGTGAGAGGGTTGGCGAGATATTCGACCATTCTTCGAAAGCCTGGTAGTCGGCGAATAAATCTCCACCACCTGCGCCGAAGGAAGAGCGGGCTCTATGGTTATACATATATGTTAGTAAAGTTGCATTTCCAGGCTTTTCTTTTTATGAAAAGAAAATACGTACTCTCTCGATTCGTCCCGCTTGTCTCGAGGAACAACAAATGGTGACTTGACCGCCAATATAGATGCAATCGTCAAAGCTGCATCTACACAGCCGAATATGGATCCGTATATCATCAATTTCGCACTCCTCACATCCGCCGGGATCGTACTCAGATGTTTTCCAAGACCTGTCAAATCATCATCTCTGAGAGCTCCCATTCGAGTCAACGTCGTTAGCGCCGCATCCACAGTACGGGTATCCGGTGGTGTCAACGCTGATCTCAAGAATGTTCCAACATCTTTAACTCCCATAGCTTTAATCGTAAGACCTGTCAAACCATAACCATTGTTAGCCAATCCCTAATAGTTCATGGGAAGGTATCCTAACTCTTACATATATTCTCCAAAGGCACTCTCAAAATCTCTGGTGTTGTAGCTTCCTTCATCTTTTCCATCTCTGCGTTTCTCGTGTACAATTTATAACAGTTACCCTCCCTAACTCTACCAGCTCTACCCCTACGCTGCTTGCAAGACGCCCTCGATGCCCATGTCTCCGCGAGCCGTATCATGCGGGTTTCGGGATCGAATAAGGTCTCTTTCACACGGCCGGTATCAATTACCGCCACAACATCCTCAATAGTGATTGAAGTCTCGGCGACGTTTGTCGCACAAATAATTTTCCTTTGTCCCTTTGGTGCACGTAGAAAGACCTTTCGTTGTTCGGCGGGAATGAGTGAAGCGTGGAGCGGGTATGCGAGGTATCGGTATGATTCCGGAATATCGTTAATGGCCTTTATCGCCCGATGAATTTCCAAGGTACCCGAGAGGAAAATTAAAATAGAACCGTCTTTATCGCCAAGTTCTTCATCAATCGTTTGGACGGTGGCGGCGATTAATTCATAGTTGACACCTTGTCCAAGGGCTCTCATTTGCATGCCAATGGCAGGATCCACATCCGCTGTATCGGCATCCACTGGTCTTAACTTTTCTCCGCGAGCCAAGGCGTTGAAGTTCGTAAACCGAAGGACATCGTCGAGATAGCTTTGGGTATTGTTAGTCAAAGATACAAGAGGCAGATGGGAACCGTCTTACAAATCGTTAACGGGGAATGTCCGCCCTTCAATATTGACGATTTGGACGTTGCCAAAGTAGTCAGCAAAGACCTTTGCATTTAAGGTCGCACTAAATATCGTTAGTCTTGCTGTCATAAATAATCAAAATTCACAGCTAGCCTACCTCATCAAAACCAACTTCAAATCCTTCCGTTTCTCTAACAACCTCTTCATTAGAACCAACAAGAAGTCACTATCCAGGGATCGTTCGTGAACTTCGTCAATTACGACATGAGAAACATCCGATAGCCCATCACCATCGTGCAAACGTCGCAAGAGGACACCGGTTGTCATAAAAGTGATACTGGTATTAGGTCCTAGTTTTGACTCTCCTCTAATCGCGTATCCAACCTCCGTTCCCACTGCGACGCATCTCTCCGCAGCAACTCTCTCAGCCAAACCAATGGCCGAAATACGTCTGGGTTGCGTGCAAAGAATCTTTGCCGCAGTCCCAAGGTTCCGGCGGATCAAATCGTCCAAGACAAATTGGACACACTGTGTTGCTGTGGTATTCTGTTAGCTACACCCTCACAGCTTCGATAGCTATGAGAACACTTACATTTTCCAGAACCGGTTTCACCAGAAATGACGGTAACTGAGTTACTATCAATGCACTCAGTAATATGTGCTCTAAGGTTCCAAGCTGGTAGTGATCTTCTAATAGCCATCATCTTTCTTCCTTCCATAGAATCCATTCTCTCTTCTGCAAGTTTTAACATTTGCAAAGCCTCAGGAAGGCCCGGGGTCCAATCAATCGGGTTGGATCTATGCTTCGGATTTTTCTTCTTCTGTGCTATATGTTTATGTGCACTCCTGATAGCAGCTGCGCCAGCAACCACGCTAGATACTTCTTTCAGCTTGCCAGGTCGATCTACCATCTCTTCAATTGAAGTTTCTAGCCAATCGACAACTGCAAATATCATAGCTTCGCCCTTTAAAGGCTCTGCATAATCAGCAATCCGTCTAATCAAGCTCAACCGCACATGTGAAGGTAATAGTGGCTCGCTGGTTACAGCCCATATCGGAATCTCATCGGGATAAGAGCCTGAACATGGCTTCCTGACTTCCAGAAACAGCTTCGTCGGAAGCTTTTTGCTGTTAACTTCCAACTTGATGTGACAAGTGTCTTCGGAGACTCGGGTGAATTTTTCGCCGTAGATAGCTTCGAGGGAGTCTTGTTCTTCTTTCCAATGTTCATCTGAAAATTCCGGTTCATCGTCGAAGATTATGAGATCGTCCTCGTTGTTGAATGCTCGTCGCTTGGGCTCGCCGTAGACTAGCGTTTGCATGAGAATCTCTGCAGCACGGGTTTCATTATCGCTACATGCCGCAAGTGCTTCACGCGCGGCTTCAATGGGGTACCCCGCCGTCGAAAGCCCTAAATACCACATTAGCTAGTTTTCTTTTAAGATAACGAAAGGACTCCAAATTATTCTAGGAGAACCTCTAACGTACTTTTGGCAGCGTACTCTCTCGCCAAAGAATCTGTAACAAAAGCCACTGCTCCAACCGTATAATTATCTGGCAGATACTTTGCTGGCATATCGTCCTCGGGAACATGAATAAGCAACCATTCTACAACCGACACCCCCACACAATCAGCCGACCATTCTTGATATCCTAGTAACTTGCGACCAACCTCGAACCTAATGCGTCCTCCAGATTTGTAGCCCACTCGCACGCTTCCTCTGCATGGCTGATTCTGAACCCAGCGGTAGTCAATTGACTAACAATCGAATATCTTGTCGTATTGTCGAGAGTATTGTCATATTTCCAGTCTTTGTTCAATCGAATGAACTTCTCGAGAAGGCCTCTCGAGCCCTTTCCCATGTTGACAAGGACCGAGCCAGCCCAGCCCCTGGGTACCTGCTTGGAGGATATTGCATGTGCACCGGTAGTCGCAACGGTTCCCACCAAAGCAGCCTTTTCCCTCGCTGCAGCTTTCTCAGCATCTGCAGCTATCCTTTCACGCTGTACCAGAAAAGGGTCTTCGCTGTACTTCGATTCTAGTCCTTGTTTAACATCTTCCTTCTTAACCGTTTCGAATGCCTGCCAGTAAGGCCTGTGAGTCGGTGGGAGCGCATATTGAAGGTTTCGACCGGAGTAAACCCTGTGTAACGCATATGTAGCCGCGAAATGTCGAGCTTCGAGTGCTGTTGGATGGAATGTAGGGACGGTCTTGAGGGTTGAAGGAGGATCGAAACGGATTGTTTCCGTCTCGTGGGTTTTGGGGTTCTTGTAACGGATTATGACGGAAGACTGGTGACCTTCTTTGAATTGTCTCTATTGGCGCTGTTAGCCACTCCATCTGGGGGAGAGAAGCACGGAAAGATAAGCAATGCTATGATAACAGGGAAAGAGATTCATGAAATCGCATACATTAGTGTACTCCGGCTTATCCCAATGATTCTTGACCGTCAATTCATAAAAGATGGTCACAGGGAGCTTTCCGGTCCAGCCTTTCCCGCCAATTATCTCGTTCAAGCTCGGTCTTGGAGGTTCCTGGGGTTCGACGGCGGCGGCAGCAGCGCCTTTGCCTTTAGCGCTGCTAGTGGTGGATTGTGTTTTGCCCTTCCCTTTGCTGGAGCTGGCGACAGCAGGTTCAGCTTTGGATTTCTCTGGGGCAGCCTTTGCAGGCTTTTTGGGCGGCATTTACGGCGGGCCTTTTTTTTTTTTTTTTCTTTCGTTTTTGGCTGGTATGTCTGGTTTGGAGGTGTTATAAGCTGCAGGGTATTTGTTTTTGGCGTGGTGGTGTTCGTTCGTTCTTGTTCGCCAACACGATGATAGCTGTTTGGCTAGTAGATGGTTGAGAAGGACAGAGGGAGAACTAGTACGTATTGTGGAGAAAAGAAAGAGAGAAATACAGGTGTACACCGCGAGATATTCAATCTTGAATCGAAGATAAGTATAACATAAGTCAATCTATCAAACATCATTTATCCTGCTTCCCCTTGTATCAGCCACAAAAGCGATCTCAATGGTACCGGTCATCACAAGGCTTAAAAGGGTTTGATGTCATCGGTCTAGATCCGATCGTCTGTATGAAAACCAAGCCATCATGATACTAATTTTACTTGGACTTAATGTTTCTTTCTTATTTCTATTCGTTCTGTTCGCTCTTGTTATTATTCTTCATCTTCGCCATCATCGCTTACATAAAAACATCACTGTTTGTTTGTTACAAGAGGTGTAATACAAATGTCTCGTGGACATCGTCGGCTAAACGTTAATGGGTGCATACAGCAAGGAGTGTAGTATAGTAATGGCGGTATAGTGTGGTGGGTGGTAGTATGGAATGGGAGTAGAAGAGGAGGGGCTTCCATGGGGGTTTCGGTCTTTCCATTGCGCAAAAGGGGTCTTTCTCATAGATAGGGAACTACATAAAAGGGCTTTCCTGTGTCCCCAACTTTTATTCGGGGTGTAGGAGGGACCAGGATATACAAAAAAAACGCCGGCAACTGTGAACCTGTCCGAAGAATCATGCTGAGAGGAACGATAAAAAACAAAAATCCGAAAGCAATAAAGGAGGCTTTGGGGCATTTGTCGCAAAGAAGAAAGAAGGGAGGGAGGAAAGAAAAGGAAAGGGGACAGTCGCAGACAGTTTATTTTACGGGAAAATATATTGAAAGGGAAAAGGGACATACAGGAAGGAAATATTGGTTTACAGGAGAAATCTGGTATCAGGACGTGAACGTGGGTTTAAATATTACAAAAAGAGGGGGCCGTACAGGATATCATCACTAGAACACGGTGTGAAAGAAGAGGGGTTAGGGTGACATGATTGGGTGAATACATTTCAAATATGGGGGTAGGTGCGAGGGTAGACGTAGGAACCAACAAAGCGAATTGTTGAAAGCACTAACAAAAACCATTAAATCCCGATATTTGAAGAAAAGGAACAGCTTTGTAATCGAGTCGAATGAAAAGGAGGACGTAGCTGCATCGTGTGCTTTTTTTCCGATTCTACTAGTCCTCTTGTAATTCAATCGATTGAAAAGTCCGGTAGGTGTGCATGCTATGTTAGGTAAGCGAGACAGCTTACATGTCCATAGTATCACCCTGGTTGGCGAAGCTGAATCCTCCCTGGGCGGGCTGGGCGCCGAAGCTGAAAGTATTGCCCTCGGTAGTCTGCTGGGGAGCAAGTCCTTGAACATCTCCTTCGTCTTCCTCGTCGCCAAAGTACTTCTCAATGATGTTATATGCCTTCATGTAGATTTCCTCGTTGGCGTTGTTTTGGGCGTTATGAATCTTCTCCATTCCACCGGCTTCTTCAATAAACAAGGCGTACTTGTTGATGCCTTCGCCGCTAGTCTCCTTGTCCATCTCGCCAACCTTCAAGATATTCTCAAGGCCATCGAGGGCAACCTGAATGATCTTATTGTCCATGCAAGAGAGAAGGTCACACAATGGACGGATAGCGCCCTGGGCGACCAAGTAACGAATCTGATCAGGCTTCTGCAGACCGCCACTAGTAGCATTGGAGATAGCCCAGCAAGCTTCCTTTCTTGTCTTGAAATCGCCGTTGCTGAGCAGGTTGATCAGTGGGGGGATCAAGTTTCCATCAATGACTGCTTGGATCTGTGAAGAGTTGCCAGCAGTAATGTTCGAGATAGTCCAACAAGCTTCCTTACGAATGCCATCCTTTGTACTGCTAAGCAGGGATAGGAGTGCCGGGAGAGCCCCGCAGTTTATTATAACTTGGGTCTGAACGTCATCTCCTGTGACGATGTTTCCGACAGATCGAAGAGCTGGTGTCTGAACGCTAGTAGAGTTGTGCATGAGAAGCTCAACGAGACGACGTGGGATACCCGCTTCGATCACGGCCTGGATCTTATCATTGGAGCCGTCGGATAAATAACTGATAGCCCAGCAGGCATCAATCAAGACCTCATCATCTAAGCTGTAAACCAATTTGGCCAATACTGGGAGGGCAGGAAGTATCTGATGTCAAGCGTTAGCCAAAAGGGGTCGCACTGCTAGCGGAAAGCTTCGATAGGGATATACATACGGTTTGCCAATCAGGTTGTGGAGTCTTTCCACGGCAGAAGTTGCTAAGAGTCCAAGTAGCATTACGGAGCATGCTCAACTTGCGGCTGTCCCCAAGAAGTTGGAGAAGCGGGCGGAGGGCACCAGCACTCAAGACATAGTCTCGGCATTGAGGGCTATCACCAGCAATGTTACCAAGAGCCCAAACAGCTTGTTCTCTAACATCGGGTTCGTGGCTGCTCAAAAGCTCAACAAATATAGGCACGGCACCGGCGTTGATAACTACTTGAGTTTGAGCGGCGGAACCAGAGGCGATATTAGTAAGAGCCCAGGCGGCTTCGAATTGAACCAAAGTATGAGGAGATCGAAGGAATTCAACGAAGCGAACAACGACACCACACTCGATAACTTTTTCGATTGGTGGGTTTCTTTCCTTGGAGAGCAGCTTTCGGAATTTGGTGGTGGCTAGGATTTGTTGGTCGATAGAGTCGGAAAAGACACCTTGGATCATGGAAGGGAGATCCTCGGTAAGCTAAAGGAAGGGGTGTCCATGAAGGTTAGCAAAAATTCCAAAAGTACACGTAGAGAAGGATAAGACATAAAAGAACGTATATATATATCAACAAGACGCGACCAAAGGCACAATATATACTTTCTGGAAGGGATACTGGGATTTATCAGGCGAGATAATAGGACAGGGTCCGATAAGGATTTTACGATAAAGCCCCACCAACACTTAGAAACAAGCGAAGACCACCAGGAACCCCAGAACAGAGGGAGAGGGGTGGTAGATATGAGGATATATAGGAATAAAAGGCTTACTTGAGATTCGGTATTAGCGCTCTCATCATCACTATCGACACCAGCAAGGCCAGAGTGTGGTGTAGGGCTTGTGATCTGGAGATTTCGTCTCTTGGCAAGGTTCTCCTCGCGTTTTTGCTTGCGGATCTCGACTTGCTGCTCTTCACGACGACGACGAAGCTCCTCAGGCTTGAAAGTGCCCTTGGCCTTGAAGTTTGTTCGTCTATGTTCTGGGATGAAGCGGTCGGCCATGTTGACGGGATATTGTTGATGGTTGTGGTTTTGGTGGTGTGGTGGTGGAGATGACTAGATTAGGAGGGAGGAAGAAGAGAGGATAAATTTTTCGAGTTGATAAAATATTTCCGCCCGCTGCGTTTGGTTTGCGTGATCCTGCACAAACAAGCTTCTCGAAGAGCACAAAAAAAGGAGAGGGAGATAAAAGTTAGCTCGATGAACAGACAACAAGACACGTTGGTGCTAATGAAGCTATGAGAGATGGTGATGGGAGAGTTTGAAGAGGTTTGGTGAGGAGGGGTATTTTGATGTGAGGGAGGGGGGGATGGATGGCTACCTAATGTTCTGCGCACGAGCCGGAGCTTTAAATGACTGGTGAAGGTTAGAAAATAGAAAGAAGAAAAAAATGAAATTAAGTAGCCCCGAGCAACAGCAAAAGCGAAGAGCAGAAGGATCTGAGCAAACCAACCTCGAAAAAGTATCAACGATGACTTTAAGACGACGAACCGTAGACGTCGGATGGTTTGAAGTCCAGCTGGTGATGGTGATGAAGGTGTGGATAAAGAGCAATGCAGATGAATTGGTTGTTTGTCTGATTGTTTGATTCGACTAAGGTAAGAAAGAAGAAGAAGGGACTTAAGTACTGGGAGTGGTGGTTCCTTAGGGGAAAGGGTAAGGGAAGGGAGGGTCGATTACTTCCTAGTTACTGGGTGGGGACCAGAAGGGAAGAAAGAAAAGAAACAAAGGAAGAAGAAACAAAGCTAGTACCCAGTAACTAAGTAGGACTTACTTACTAAGTAACTATACCCAATACACTCCGTCTAGAATCAATCAATCAATCAATACTCATGCACAGCTCCTCTTCTATATCTTCTTCGTCTTAGTAGTGGTAGTAAAGTCTCAAGGCCTTCTATGTTTCATGTTCAAAGAAGGCAAACTTCAGCTGCAACCCCTCAAGCTAAGTAGTTAACTAAGTAAGTATCTCGTTCGGTGGCAATAGCTACTAACTAGGATACAATGCACACGTAGAAGGTCTTTCATAGGTAATGCAGATAAGTATATGTATGTCGATTATTGCAGCAAATCTACGGAAGCTCTAGAGCTAGCTCCTAAGGTGTCCTTCACCTAAGTACCTAAGTACTTAAGTATCTACTTCTCCTAATACAATACATGATATACCCACGCCTTATAGTAGCCTCGAAGGTCTAAGTACTTAAACGCATGGAACTTCGAACGCAAGCTGGCCCGACCTGCAGGTGCAGCTATGTCTGAGCTCTAACCGCCCGAGCACCCTGAAGCTAATACCATTAATTTACCCCTCCTCGTCCACCGAGTCCGTTCGGTGGCGTATGAACTTGATAGGTATCCAAGTCATCGGGATAGTCGGTATCCCCTCGTCTTTTCAGCGAACGGGTCTCGCCAGCCTTCGCTTGGCGACCACTGTTCCCTCAACCAGGCTGCTAAAATTTAGAAATTTCCTACTGGCTAGGTAAGTAAGTACCTTGTACTGTGCTGCACCACCTATAGCTTCAACTGATATTGTCCCACATGGCCGTGTTGCTTATTGTTCTTGGAGGTTTGCCCTTTCGCATTTTTTCCGTTTATGGAACAGGGCAGGACTAACCCCAAAGAATGCAACAGGCAACACAGATAGTGTGATTCCAAGTCGCCTATGACAGGCATTATTAATGGGGGAAGCCAATACCTGGTAGTAGTTGCTAATAAGCACCGCGGTACTGTACTTGTACCACTATAAAAGTCCCATAAGATTAAAAATATGACGATCTCGAAGCGGATAAGTAAAAACGAATAAAGCACCAATTGCCGAGACTTACCATATGCACTATTTCATCAGTGTGATTTCATCTGCTTACCTCGCAGCCCGTATCTAGGTGGTATGGGACACTCCAGGAATGAGACTACCAGGACTTTAGAGAGAACCGAGAGCAGTTTAATTATATGTATTACTAGAGTGTTTGTCATGGTTTCTAGACTGTCAAAAAATCCTACACGAGATTCGATTCATCTACTACTAGTTACCCGCAAAACCATAACTCTACAAAAACATCATCACTCGCTAATTGATCGCCGTGTTACAAGCGAAAGAATTAGAAGGGGGAAAAAAATACACAGATTACGAAAGCTACTAAGTATACTAACTACTAGCCCAGCCTATGTAGGGGCAGGGTTGGTGCGGACCTGTAGTTATACCAACTTTCGCCGTCTGATCTTAATTAAGGTTGCACACCTAGGTACCTTTAAAACAAAAGAAAGCTTAAAGTATCTTTGCCAACCTCCACCCGATTGGGACTTCAATTGGCCCATCGGTTCCAATTCTCCTTCCCACTGTAGTGTATTCTTACCACCCCCATGAACTTTCCACAGTATCCTAACCTGGTGCTCCATTAAGCCACATCAAGGGCATCCGGCCTGTAATTGCTTGTTTTTATGTACCAGTTTCCATATAAACACCTCAGGAGTCTGTATGTCGACTTCGGACCATTTCAGTCCGCTTCTTCTTTGATCATTTCTACTCATAACCTCTTACGGAAAATCGTTTACGATATATATAAATATATGCTTCCTGAAGCTTGACTGTTGCACAGCAGGTATCCCGCTATAGACGATAGAACACCCGTACGGCTTCTCTGGACAATACATAGCATTGATTTTAGTAACGGATGAATCTCGATTTCCTGATGCTATAACCCCATAGCCTCTCTTTCTCTTCCTCCCTTTCCCTCCCTCTCTTTTTGTTAAAAAAAAAATAGAAGAACAATATACTAGAAAAAATGCACAAGCCTATGCCCATACGGAGGGTAAGCCCCTTGACCTGGGTCATCGTAGCAATCTTTTCCCTCGCTGGCGTCATTTCAATATACCACGGTTTGGCATCCTCGCAGAAGGATACGAGCTTCTTCGATCGCATCAATATTATCAAACCTTCAGAAGCGGATACAACCCAATCGGTACAACCGGTACGATACCACGATGTCAATTGCTATCCCCAGTTATATCGATATATCTTGTCGCTAACTTTTTTCGTTTCTTGGGCGATATTAAGAACCAGAATGTGACAGTACACGATGAGCCAGAAGAAGAGGAAGACCGCCCGCTGGTCCTCTATGCATACCACGAAACCGATAACGCCCGTGAAAACCTTCTTTTCTTTATCAGGCACGGCCTTCATGCTGAAGCGGATTTCATCTTCATCCTTAACGGTCCCACCACCATTAAATCTTCGATCCCGATAAATAAGCCAAATATCAGAATTACTGAAAGGAATAACACCTGCTTCGACCTTGGCGCGCATGCAGAGGTGCTGAACAAGGAGAATAAATTTCTCATCCAAAAATATAAGAAATTCATCTTGATGAATGCATCGGTTCGAGGGCCTTTCTTGCCGACATGGAGCAGAGAATGTTGGACGGATACTTTACTCGCCAAAGTCACGGATAAAAACAAAGTAAGTGATATACGTAAGCATACCCCCCTCTGGGTTTTCAAGCGACTTTCTAGTGGCCGGGGGCGAAAGTAAGCAAAACGGGTGGGGCGAGTATACGTACCTCCTGGTCTACCACTAGCCGGGTCAATCCCACGATTCGGTTTTCCGGTCTAAGCAAAAAAGAAAACCCTTCAATTCTCAGCACACTGTGTCACCACACCCATATCATGCTTGTCGCTGGCCCACCTGTTTTATTTATCCTTTATGCACCACAGCAGTTGCAATTGCTGGGTGTTGGATAGATCTGTCTCCTATGCGTTGATATCCCTCATATATGCATATTTTGAAGCACGCACGGGGTAATGCACCAACTTCAATTGATTCTAACTGTTGTAAAGTTAGTAGGAATAAGTTACAACTGCAATGAACCCCGCCACGTCCAATCCATGGTTCTCACCACTGACAGTATCGGTCTCTCCCTTCTCTTTCCCAAAATAAACCGCTGCTTTAATACCCTTGGAAATGCCGTTACCGGCGAAACTTCGATTACAGGCGCCATAACCCAGGGCGGATACAATGTCACCGCGCTCATGACTGCTTTTAGGTCATCTGAGGACTATGCGAATACCTGCACACACGGAGACATATATTGGAATAAATCGTACTACGGAATAACAGTACACCCGTATGAAGTAATGTTTCAGAAAGCGAACAGAGATAACGACCCTGATGTGTTAGCCCGATTTACGGAGTGGACTGATGGAATGCAGTACAACAGTTGGACGGTTTGTAGGAGAGCAGCGAATGTTAGGAAGGCGGTAAGGGAGATGAAGAGGATGGGCAGCGAGCTAGATTTTGGGATGTGACTAGAATAGATACTTCGTGTTTGATCTGAGGTTGCATTGGTTTCGTAACGTTAACATTGTATGGTTTTTGTGTGGAGTTTTGGGGCGCAGTTATAGTTCATTGTATAGATAGTATAGATATTGTACATGTCATATGCATACCACATATAGGTATTAAGTACTATTGTATCGCTAGTATCATTTAATATTCAGGTACTTGGTAGGCAATGTTCTGGAATTGGGGAACTAATTGTCGGTGAGCCCGGTTTTCAATATTTACCGATGCAGATGCCAGCATCAAGTGCAAGCTTTCAGCTGTGCGTCTGTAGTCCGGCCCTGATTCTGGACCCGCTTTGGTCTGATGTACCCCCCCTGCCAGCGTGCAACGTTCTATTGGCTGGGTGTATGCCATGTCAATAGACCCATGAAATGGTGATGCCGAAGGTCCTATAGCGTGCAACACATGGGGGTTGGCGACAGTTAGACACCAAAACGCGACTTCAAAAAAACCCAACATATCAACACCTAAACGCCATCATAGCAACAACAAACTCCCTATCCGCCATCTGGACCATCGTACGCACATACAGCGCCTTACCATGTCACTAAAGGCCCAGTACGCTTCTGTCACGGAGGCTAAGGCTAAAATCGACCAATTCGTTGATTTAATTGGGATATCAGTCGGCTTCAAGGCCCCCAAGCAGTCCTATGGTACCGGTATGCTTATACCTAGCTACTATAGAATATACGAGGATATATTTGCTGATTTTTGTTATTTCTATTATAAGATTTTCAAGCTACGATTGAACTATGCGACAAGTCTGCTACGGTTTACGAGAATAGACTTACAGTTCGGATATTTCGACCAGATGCGGAATCTCTGCCTCAGGAGATGGACATTGGCGAAACTATCGTTGTATTTAAACATATCAAGGTGATTATAAAAGCCCAATACTATATAAGAATTACGCTGGCATAAGATGTAACATTGAATTTCTTATCTATAAAATATAGGTCGTAGCACTGAAAAATCAGGGAAATGCTCTCGTCGGCATGACAAATAAGACTCGGTCCTCCTGGGTCATCTGCAAAGCTGATATACCGAGCAAAAGGAAGTCCGCCGGCGGCCAAAATAAACGCAATGATAGAATTAGAATACGCATTGTTGACAACGGACCCTACCGTGTCCAAGACCCCGAGAAAAAGAAAGACTTGCTGTCAGAGGAAGAGTACGACGCTTGCAGGGATATTTTCGAGTTTTTTCATACACGCGGTGGCCTAGCCGGATGTCATGGTATGACGGAGCGGGATTATAACGAAGATGTCAAGCCTCAGCAAGAAGTACTCAAAAAAGCCGCGTTGATAAAAGAGATTCAACTTGATCATTTCTACGACCTGACGTGCTTTGTACAGCATGTCTGGTCGCATAATAGATTTGTTGAAATCACGGTTACCGATTTTACGGAAAACAAGAGTTTATGTCCGAGGGGTATCGATCCGTTTAGTGATGAAATGGAACCGACTGTTCGTAATGAAACCGAAAGCTATATGCTCGAAGGGGCCGGTGTTACGCGGAATCCGAAGAAATCAGCTAATAAAAAGTGGTTTGAGAAGCCATTTGGGTTTTACTCTTTAAAGATCGCATGCTGGGATAGCTGGGCACAGAAGGCAAATAGCGAAATAACAGAAGGATGCTACCTGGCGCTCACGAATGTTTTGATAAAGAGAGGGAAAAGTGGTCAATGGGAAGGATCGATCTCAGATGGCAAAAAAGCAAGAAGCTTCAGGGATGGATTCAAGGTTTTAAGGCCTGAGAACCCTGCTTTGAAGCCGCTCCACAATCGGAAAAAAGAGCTTTTGAGACTTGTCGCTCAGAACGAAAACGAAAGAAGTGTGAGGGAGCGAAAGCTGAAGGAGGAAAAGGCGCAAGCAAAGCTTGCGGCAGAGCTAAAAAAACGACAAGAAAACAACCCACAAGGTAAGGAGTAATCCTGCCCCGATTTAAGTCACTACTTCTAATCTTACGACATAGTGCACTGTGGCTATATCTCTGTCGAGACAACTACCCTTGGAAAGATACTCAGGATGCTTGATGGGGACGACGTGGATTTCTTCAACCGGAGATACCGTACCGAATGTCGGGTAGTTGATTTTCGACCCTCGGATATCCGCGACTTCGCTAGAAGAATCAACGGTGATACTGGAGCATGCGCCGTTGATCTGGAAGCTTCGATGGGTACCGAATCTGGGCATGCCAAGCATCCACCGGAGTGGTACTGGTGCTTTGAACTTGACGTCGTTGGGAAAGAGGATGATGCGATGATTACCATTCACGTTGATGACGCTGGTGGACGTTACTTATTAACTCCGGAGCCTTGCGAGTAAGTATAATATCGCTGCTCGCGCTAATATGTAAATTCTGTGCTAATGAAATTCTTCTAGCTTTCGTGCTGATGCAAACCGTTATAAATACGACGAACTGAAAAACGAACTCTTCCACCTTTGGGGGAATCTCGAAGAGGCCAAAACAAGACGCCGAGAACGAATCGAAGTTCTCGAAAACCATGTGAGGTCTCTAATAAACCAGTATAATAGCGGAAAACATGACCAAAGGTTTCTAGAGCAGCGATATCGTATCCTCGCTGCACAAAGGCAAGAAATACAGGGCAGGCCGATTATTATGGATCCGACGGTCTCAAATAAGTTTTTCTTTGCTATAATCAAGGAGTACGGCGAGGATGACGAGGATGGTGTCCCTGAAAGAAAGTTTATACTGGAAAATACTTCTGTTTCTCGAGGCCTTGTTACGAGAGAACGGCAAAAGGCTCTAGACAGAGCTCGAAAGAGAGCTCTGGCTGATAGCGACCAAGGAAGTATCCAAGTTCCAGAAGGGGTTGATCTGATGGTTTTGGATGAATGAGCATGATCATAAATATTGATGCTTGACGCTATGATGATGGCGAGCGAGCCTTTCTTCAGATCTTCTTTTTCATTTTTTAATTCATATATCTTGTAGTATAGAACTCTTTGCATAGCTTTTGGCGTCCCTCTTGTTTCCCTACCCTTTCCACCCTTGTTGACGTCCTTTTTTTCTTTTTTCGTGAAGGAATACCTTAGACTCCCACACCCTCCACGTTTATGAGATGCGCGCATTTTGGTCGTTTTTGTTGTAAATTTGGCGTTGTCGCAAAAACCCTTGTCCAAAATTTCGATATCGTCGCAGCAGCTTTCTCCAAAACCTCGACCTTATCCTAACATTAACATTCAACCCTTCACTAATCCACCTAATACTTAACAAATTTACCCTCACAACCACCACCAATCAACCCCCCCCACACACACCCCCAAAATGGCCCCTCCCACAAATCACGAAAGGAACAGTTCCTCATCTTCCAAACCCAAAAGAAAGAAATCCAAACGTTCAAAGAATGACAACGATGACACTCCAAAAGCATTCACCCGTCTCATGGCCTACGCTGCCACCGGTAAACGTCCCAACGGCCTCGATGAACCAAAAACAAAACCTACGTCTACTTCAAAGAAACGTAAACGCTCAGATCCAACGAGCGAATCAAACACCGTCGGTACTTCTAATACAGTCGATACATTACCCGAATCCGAACCCTCTACTACTACCGCTCCGGAACCTTCGAAACCGCTGACCCTGCTCCCCGGCGAAAAACTGTCCGACTTCTCCCGTCGAGTCGATGCAGCGATCCCCGTTTCTTTCAAGGGTCTCCAACGTGGAGAAGACAACCCTAAAAACCGGAAGCTAAAGAAAAAGAAAGCGGCCGAAGAAGCGGAAGCGGCAGAAGATATTACGGAAGACAACTACGATTTCGACGATAACGGCGATCTATTACCAAATCATCTAAAACCTCATAATCACAACCCGCATACTAAACAACAAGTCAACAAGACGACAAAGGGTAAAAGAAAGGATAGAAGTCCAAGTCCGTTTGCGGTATTACGAGAAAAGAGGGGAGCTGTACAAAGTAGCATCAATGACGTTGCGCAAGCCCCGCCGACTTTAACTGTACCGAAGGAGAAGCTGAGGGATAAGACTAAGGGTCGGGTGGGAGGTATTCAAGGTTTAGAGGTTCCAAAGGCCAGTGGAAGTTTGGCGAGGAGAGAGATGTTGCAGGAGGAGAGGAAGGGGGTTGTGGAGAGGTACAGAGCCTTGATGGCAGCGAGGAGTGGAGGCATGTAAAGTTTCCTTTTTATGCTAACTATGGCCTACGGGTGTACGATATATTTGGTTCTTTGTTTCTTTAGAAGCGTTTTCTACGGAAATATATATAGTTAATAAAGTCTATTTAGCACGTGCACTAGGAAATGAGATTATGAAATGTATAGTCGAGCGTGAATACAGAGACAGGGAGGCCCGTTTTGATCAGTGCAAAAGGGTATCATGTCGTTCGCGGCAACAGCGGCGGAGATAGGGGGCGTAGCAAAAGTATAGAACTATCATTGACAGGGGCATAAAGGGAAGGGAATGCGGCATACCGAGTTCACGAGGTGATAAAAGTACAATGAGTTCTAGACGTTTCGTGCTCTTTCCCGGCGTGCTCTATCCGTAGGATGGATGCAGAAGAGGCGTGGGCTAAAGGGAGTGATACATAATAGGGTTCGTTAGGTGTAGGTGTAGGTGTAGGTGTAGGTGTAGGGATGGAGGGAAGTGAAGATGAGGATGAGAAGGTTTCATCGGGGAGCCAGGCATATCAACAGAAATCAGGAAGCAGGAAAACCAAACAATCGCAATCCGCCCTTCACAAGCCACCATTAAAAAAAATATAAACCAAGATTATAAAAAAAAAGAAAAAAAAGAAAAAAAGAAAAGAAGAAAAAAAAAGGAAGAAGAAGATCGAGTAAAAGCAGAATAAAAGTACAAAAGGACAACAATCCTTTCTTTGAATCGAATCATTAATCGGCATCCACCATCTCCTGGTCTTCATCTTCAACGACACTTTCCTGCCTCTTCTGGTGCTCTTCTTCCTCTTCACGCTCCATCTCCTCATGTCGACGTATTTCTTCCTCGCGGGCTTCTTCTTCGTTATGTTCTTCATCACTATCTTCAATCGTTTCCTTACTCTTAAATGGTTTTCCGGAGGTAGTGGTAACAACAGGCTTAGCCTTTGGTTTTGCCCTTGAAGGCCTTGGCTTCGGTGGATCCAGGTGGTTCAAAATCTCGCGTAGGTTCTGACCAAGCTGTGATTTGTTCTTTAGCAACCTAGCCTTGAATATACTTCCATCAATAACTTCGCCGAGAACGGCAAGCGTAATCTTCCCCACAAACTCGCATAGCCGCTGCTCAAACAATAATGCAGCCTCCAGATCGGTGTTCTCTTCCGATTCTTCTCCTTCATCGTCACTACCAGAAGCCACCGTCTTGTTCGTAAGTTTTGCGAATTTCTTTTCAGCTGAAATGTAGACTTTGAGAATATCTTCCTGAATATCCTCGGGGACCTTGCGGGGGAACATTGAGAGCTTAGTAGTGGCAGAAAGAACAGCATTGAAAGTGTGGAAGTCGAGTAGAGCGCCGGCTGCTGCGATGCGGACTTCATCAAGGTCGCGAACGTTGATGATATCTTCTAGGCGAGCAGTGATTGCAGCCTCTGTTGTCCGTAGGGATTCAAGTTGTGGGAGATGTTCGTCGATTCTTTCATCGGAGGAAAGATCGAGTTTTGTGACTGATTCGACACTCCACATAAAGTAGTAGGTGAGAGTTTTGAGTGACGATAACCAAAGATCGTTTTCGGTCTCGTCAGCATTTTTGCCTCGCCCGAGAATGGAGGTAAGGACATCCGCGGGGGACTCTGCCCCGGGAGAGTCTTTAGCGACTTCCTTGCCTTTCTTGCTTTTACCCTTAGACTGCGAGGCTGAAACCTTTTCAAAAGACTCTTTGCAATTTGTCACACTAGCAAGATATTGTAATCTCTTCACACCAGTTTCGAGGTCTGAGAGCGTTTGGTCGCCAATATCACCCTTCTCAAGATTCTTCCCAGAAGCCAAGGAAACAAGGTAGTTCGTAACTTCATCCTGGAGTCCTGTAACCTTCTGTGAAGTAACTTCCTCTAGCTCGTCAAATGATGCCGCACGTAAAAGGAACCCGCTAGCTTCCTTGAGAACGGATTCGTCCAAATGAGTCATGAACTGGCGAATAACATCATCTAATAGAAGTGAATATGCGCTCATCTGTCGAAGTTCCTGGTAAATATCGAGTTTCATGAGTTGCGCAATTCGAAGGACAGTGGCGGCGGTCTCTGGTGGTGGCCCAAACTTGTTAAGGAGCAGTGGAACATAATGGGCTAGGCTTCGTGAGATATCTTCTTCATCTGGCGCCTCCGATTGCTTTCGCTTCGTTTTAGTAGTGACAGTGGTAGCGTCTGCAGCAGCGGCAAGAGCGGATGTAATAGAGGCGTGGAGGACATGGAGAAGGATGGTTTCTTCTTTGGTTTTCAGAGCGCAGTAGCCTTTGATCCAAGACAGGGTCTCGTCGTCTGAGTTATTCTTCTGGTTCCCAGTATGATCGTATAAAAGGTATTTGGTGAGGTCTTCCCAGTCCTATACAGCAGTTAAAAGTCAGTTATCCGTAACGGCACTTCGAAAAATAAATAAATAAATGAACTTACATGTAGCTCCGGTATTGCCTTGTATAAAGCCGAGCCAGCAAGCTGGAATCGAGATTGAAGGCCAAGAGCAGCCACTCCTCTCGTATTAGTTTCCCGAGCCTGGCTATCGGCCGAGTCATCGGGGTCATATGTAGATAGAGAGTTAACAAGGCTCTTGAACTTAATCCAACTTAGTTGATGGCCTTCAAAATCCTCGTCATCAAGATCGCCCGCCGTTTGGAGGGCATCCTTGACTGCATCCTCGCCACCGCAATCCTCAATCTGTTCGTCGTAGCTTTCCTGCACACTAGTTGCGAAGAAATCAGCAACAGCATTTCGGACTTTGGCATCTGCATCATAAAGAAGTTTCCCGATGTTAACAATATCATCAGCTTCTAAAAATCCAACTTGTCGGACTTCGTTGAGTAACAATATTGTTTCAGCTCGGACGCCGGAGTCTGCATCTTGAAGAGCCATTTCAACTAATCGTTCTCTGAAACGTTCCGTGAAACTTCGTAACCCTCCAACATTGGCGCGATCCTTGAATAGTTTTGTCAGGGCCTTAATGACCTCAGAACGGACCCCGACAGTAGTATCCGAGAGTACCCAACCAAAGTAACGAAGGTACGACGACTCGAAAAAGGTGCTCGGCAACTTGAGGATCCAAACACCAAGTTCATGGATACATTCTGCACGAATTTTCCCGTCAACATCCCGGTATCTGTGGACGAAGACCGACTCGTATATGTCGCTGATCTGGTCCGTAACGAATTCTTGGTTTTCCTGTGCTTCATTTATGGTGCTTTCAAGGGACTTGATCCTGCCTGCATTTTTTCTAGCTTTGGATTTTTCGGATTCAAGTTGTTTTGTGCTATTGTTGATAGACTTTTCGATATCCGCCATTGTGCCGCATAGGGCCGTCATGATAGAAAGATTGATAGCTGTGCTGGTGTGTCGGAAAGGTCGTAGAGGGGAGCTAGACATAGTAGTGATCCAAATTTGAAGATTTTCGATAAGTGCTGGGTCGCTGGTAAGAACACCCGACGTGGAAATGTGATTTATGAGTTCGTAGAAAAATGCAGTAAGGCAGAATCGGTAACGACGGTATTTCTGAGCTCTCGATGCTATCGGATACTCTACCGATGATTCCTATTCTGGGGTATTAGATCATTGCTAGCTCCGGATGGGTAATGAATGCTTACCTTCTGGAAAATTTCTTGAATGTCTTCGAGTTTGCTTGCTGCAGAGTCAGCGTCTTCTATATCATCGCTTGTTACAGACTGGTTGCAACCGCAACTCTAAACATCGAAACAATCAGTGATTATAACTTTGGCTACGACAAGGATTTTCATTACGTACTCGGAAGATGAAGTTGACCATTGCGACCATCGCCTCCGTGTTATTGAACTCATAGAAATCGACCCAATCTTGAACGATCTTCGAAGCGTCCTCGCCAGCAAGAACTCGGTCTAGAAGCATAAACCATTAGTAACACTGTCCTCGTACCGAAAATCTTTATCATCGATCAATATGACTGACTAAATAGATCGTCTCCATCCAGCTCGACAACGCCATTTGCAGCTCCAGACTTCTTTCGCGGGGTAGCTCTGCCCTTAACAGGGGGCCCAGCATCGGTCCTTGACTTCTTTGGAGCTGGCTTTTTAGCCGGTGTACTAGCTGGTCGGGTCCTGCTAGGAGGAGCAACTTTGCTTCGGCTTGTTGTTTTCTTTCTAGAAGAAGGGGCAACATGGATTGATTCGTTTTCAGAGGCTTCTTCCTGGTCGGTGGCGTCAGTCGCATCGGATTGCTCTTCATCATTTTCGTCGCTACCAGCAGCTTCCTCGTCGTCTGACGCGTTATTCCCAGCGCCTACGCGACTATCTCTTTTTCGCTTTCGTTGTGTGGTGGGAGGTGGGGAGTATGTTGTTGGAGGTTTTCTGACACGAGTCGAGCGTCTTTGGCTGGACTCGCCAGATGGTTCAGGAGTGGAGGAGTCCTCGCCGGCGGCAGCCATTCTTCCTATAATTGTGAGGCTTGTTTGTGTGGGGGTCTCTGTCGATGTGGTCGCGCTCATCGTTAGTAACTGTGGTGATGTTTGGGTGAATTTGACGTGGTGTTGAGGCGTCGAGCCCAAACATCAACAGATTGGAATCACATGACTAAGCGACTGTTGGACAACTCTGTGTTGCGATGCGATGGCTTTGTCTTGTTTGCTTTCTATGAAATTGCCTGATTTGGCCTATCTTATCGGGCAATTACTCAGAAATATTTTCCGAGTCACTTGGCTGCTCGACAGTTCGAACTCACTCCATCCCACCACACCGCAACCAACCAACCGTCGGTCTCGACGACATCATATCGCCAACTTGAGTTAGCTTACATCCCTGCACATCGCGCATTGCGGCTTCGTTTCGCGATTGTGGCGCACTGCATCCATCAGTTTTTTTTGTCGCCTGCGATATCATAGCTTTGTCGCACCCCCTCCACCGTACACCTACCCACTTTCAATTCTAGTCATCTATTGACTTGCAAGCTCGATACCAATCGATAAAAAGACGATCAATCTGGATTCACATTAAGATCCACGCCTAGCCCTCTACGGATTGCCTTTATCAATCCTAGATCAATCAATATTTCGACGATATCAAAATATGAAAAACTTGAACAATGGCAGATACCGGCGAATTGTTAGACATCATAAAGGATGAGTGTGCTCTTACAGTCACACAAGGTACATCATGAGAATGAGCTCTCTTTCTTTTGACTTCAATGTCTAATTCCTTCTATGCAGGTCTCCCAGTTACATCCGTCTGGAAACTGGTAACCGACTACCTCGAAAAAGACGAAACCGTCGTCGTTCCGATAGAAATCCTCGATCCAACTGTACCCAACCCTCCAATTACTTATCACCCTGCTCGTCCCCTCGATATATCTTTAAGGCAAATTATTTGGGAATTTATACAACAAGATTCAGAAATTAGCATCGGTGTCAATAATGAAGGGAAAGATTTGTCATTCGATGACGCTGAGGCGGGTGTCGGCGCGGAATGTCAGCCTAATGCGAAAGGAAAACTAGCTGAGTGGAGGCTTTATGCATCAGAAAGTCTTCAATGGAAACGTATTGCTGGCCATGACATCGACAAGATCCGCTTGTTTCCCACTTTATGGGAGTTACTTAAGATTATTGCAATGAATAGAGAGGACGGGATTCTACAACCAGCTTTGACATCGCAATCTGGCCAAGATGCCCGCTCCGTGGGTCCCCGAACGAAAGATTTGGCTGGCAAGGGTTACATTATGAAGATACCTGTCATAGCCCTCAAAGTGCGTACTTCGAAGCTTATCCTGAAACGATTCTATAAAGGGGCGGTTGAGAAGCGTAAAACTCAAAAGAAGAAGCGTATGGCCACAATAAAGGAACATGCAAAGGCCGGAAAGAAACCTCCTAGAGAAATGCAAGAAGAACCCTTGGATATTGAAGAAGTGATCAAAACTATAATGAAGTTGTTAAAGTCAGCCAAGAACAAGGTCATGCTTGTCGAAGATCTAAAGTTTAGGCTTGTGAGTACCTTTTCCCACCAAGAATAGGAGCCTACAACTAATAATATATTTTCTAGAATTGCACCTCTACCAGATCTCGCAGAAAGGCCTGTCGTAGGATCTTGGCGAAACTTGAATCTATGGGATGTCTCCAGAAAATCAGGGCGTTGGGTTCGCAGCACGCTCACGCCGACAAATTCAATTTTGGTCCTGTCGGCGAGGATGAGGTTGCAGACTTAAAAGGCGCTCGGTTTTCGAAATGCGTCAAATTTGTTCGTGACTTGCGGCCTCTCGAGTGGCCAGAAGCTGTCAAAGGAGTTCGGCCTGCGGTCGCACAAGATGAAGAAGAGGATGATCTTGATGAGATAGATTCGGACGATGAACAAGATGACGGCTACAGAGTTATTCGATCTGCGCCCATGGTAAGAATTATAGATGGGCGACGGGTCACTGTCCCATTATGGAGGAAAACGCATCTCATGCACATAATCTATGATCAAGTGCTAGCTGCAGGTATAGAGGGCATCCGAAGCGGGGTATGTTCCACCCATACTCATTGTCTTTGGGGATCCACGGTATAATTAACATGAATTGGATAGTTACTCTCTGGCGCAGTCTTTGGTCCATTCTACTACCGCCCGTTTGATCAGATCATGGGACGGTGGACGACAAATTCTCTTCTCAACCAGCCCGACCATCTCAAGTCTACATCGCTTGTTAGAGAAACTGATATATATAAAAGAACCGCTAATTACCGATACTGGACTACGGAACATTTCCAGGCCATGCTTGAAGAGAAGCAGATAGACTACGCGGCTGCAGACGCAGCGGCTAATCCTTTCAAAATAGGTCAAAAGAAAAAGAAGTTTATCACTAAAGTTGATCAAAATGACGATGACGGCGAGGAGCCCGGATCTATTGACCAAAATGGGTTCGGGAGGTTGAACACCACGAGTTTTGTTCACGGCGACGGCCGTGGAAGCTTCCAGGATTGCCAAAATGCGGCCCCAAAGAAAGGAAGTGGCTTGAAGCCTCCAGGAGTATCTCCGTTGAAAGGTCGCAAGAGGGTTAAACGTGAACCAGGCGATCTAGAAGGTCCACAGAAGTTACTGAAAAAACGGAAGGCTCCTAGAAAGAGTGATGCCACTGAGGCGCAGGAGGAAGATATGGAACCTCCAGTGGAGGATGAAGCGGTTGTTATTATCGGCCGGAAGAGGAAGTATCCTCCTGGCACGGAGCCATATCTGAAGGAAAAACCTCGGATTGAAGCGGTGAAGAAAGCACTGAGATTAGGCTCTATTAAAGAAGTCCTCGCGGATGGCACGCCAATCAATTCTGGCGAGCTTCCAGAAGGCTTCCAGCCTCTTTCTGCAATAGATGAGAATTCTTGGACGGTTGAAATGATCGCAGAGAGGACATTCTTCGACCTCGTGGGGCTAAAACCTTATCAGATACCTCTGGCTACAGCACGCTACCGGAGTGCGACTACCAAAAAAGGCCGCCCAAAGAAGTCGGAGATTGCCTCAGAACCACTGCATTCACCTTCACCAGTCCCGTCGCCTCCTCCGCCGCCTCCTCCACCTCCACCACCAACCCAGCAACAAACGTTCCAGTTAGGCCCAATTTTCCAACCTGGCCCTAAAGGCCTTGTGGAACTTGCAATCGAGACCAAGTCCCAACCCGAAACCCCGAGTAAACCGGCTAAAAGAGTCTATAAACGAAGAAAAACAGACGGTAATGATAGTATACCGATCAGCGAAGCGGCTGCGGGATCCGGGGTGGCGGGTACGGTCGAGCAGCCTGTTAGTTTAGAAGATACCACTCGACCTACTATTGAAGCATCGACCCCCCAAAAGCAATCCCGGGCTAAGAAGTTGAAGGAATCTGCTGCCTCTGGAGTTGGACTTAATGAAATTGCAACCAAGCCGACTCCTAAACGCAAGGCTAATAGCAATAGTACTCCTCTTAAAGCATCTCCCTCGAAGAAGGCTAAGATAGCTAGTCACGATCTCACTGTCGAACCGGCTAGTCAACATGAAGGGGTAGTAACTATGGGGGCCGACACCCCCCGCGGCATTATGGTTCAGACAAACATTCCACCGGCGGCACCTACCCAGACAAAATTTAGCAGAAACCACAGCTCGGCCCCAAACCTCGATGCTACATCTACAGATACAACCTTTTCAAAGAATCCTATAACTTTACCGGGTAAAACTACTTTTGGCCCAGATTCGACAGATTCCGCTTCTATTGTAGATGGAGACCAGGAACCAGATTCAGGTAACCCAAAACCTGATCGAGAACCAGCGCCAATGATATCACAAAAAACTCCTGGTGCTTCAAAGTCTCAGTTACAGGGCATAGAAAATCATGCTGAATCGTCAACTACCGAAAGACCAAATGATAGGATCAGAAAGGACGATGTGCCCCAGAGTGGAAATTCCCCCGTTGTCATTGACCTTGAGGCGGCTCAACCTGGCCCGAATAATGATATTTCCCAGGCCGGGGGGCGAGATTCATCCCCCGTCAAAGCCTTGCCAACTGCCCCGGAGCCTCCTAAACTCCAACCGTTTATAGGTGAGGATGGAATTCGCCTTGAGCTCGTTCCGGCCGCAGTCCGCAAAAATAGGAGCATTGGCGGTGTTCTCAAGGCCAACCGACGTCGACTTCTCATGGACCTCCTCGCATCCGCTGGGGGTGCAATCTCCGTCAATACTGGGTACCGCAGATTTGTCGAATACATCAGAGAACAGACCGACCAAACATCGAAAATGGATCGCAAAACCTTTAATAGTATTATTGAAGACACGAACCGCGATGGGAAACTATTTGCCATCGGAGTCTTCAAGGGTCCGAAGAGACTAGGAACCATAATTGCGACAACGGATACAACCTTTCAGGATGAAAAGGTTCAGCAAGCCAAGAAGACTATACTTGAAGAAATTGACAAACCTTTTGCTTGGAAACAAAATGTTTCTAAGGGGATAGTGCCCAAAACTGTTATCGTTCCGATTGAACGTATTGACTTTCAAAGGTATTCCTATGCCAGTAAGGCAGCTGCTCTCGGAAACAGCAGTACTAGGCGTCGGCTGGATGATGAGAAAATGTCTACGCTTGCACGACTTCAGGCTATCACCGAAAGCGAGAAGAAAGAGAAAGCGGCGAAAAAAGGTAAAAAGGGAGTCATCAAGAAGTCTCAGCCTATTACTACTAGGACACGTTCAAAAACCAACAACACTCATTTATCGCGACAACTTGATGCTGGTAGCGACACTGAAGGATTTGGCAGGGGTAATGAGCATCTCCGGGGAGCTAGACAAGGCAAACAAAGTGACGATATGGACTCCGATCCTGATGTTCCAGAAGACGCTTTGCATAGATGGCAGGTCCCTCGTGCAGATCCTAATATGTATCCTGGACACACGACCAATTTCCCTCCGTATACTGTACCGGAAGCTGGAAACTTTGGCTCTGGAAGTTTGGGAACTTATGAGGACTATGCTGCTGTATCGGCTGCGAGGAATGAGATTGAGGCAAGATATGGCAAGCTGGATGCCGACGATTACGAGTTAATTCGACCAAGGAGACGAACACAAGCAGGCGGAAGGGGTGCAAGACCTCAGGTCCGACCTATGATGACCAATGAACGAGAAATAAACCCGAATCTCGAACCGCTTGTTGCTCCGACAGAACCCAAGAAACGAAGCAGGAAGCCCAGAGAACTCAGATCAGCTACAGAGCCAAGGGCTACGAGAGAGAGAAAACCGAAGCGTAGGTTACATCACCATGACTGTTATATATTACATACTGACTATTCTTTCTGCAGCAAAAGTTATAAGGATACCTCGTCCAAAGGATGTACCACGCATAAGAACGACTTTGGAGGAAGACGAAACGCTTACATTAGCAGTGATCATTATACGTACACTCTTCGGTGGCTATGTTCGAAGTATCAAATGGGATCTTGTTGCAAAGGCACTTCCGTCATATGACAGATGGTCTATACAATCACATTGGCCGAGAGTTCGAGCTAAAATGAAGGATGAAATCCCGCAGTACCAATCTGAATTTGAGGAGCAGTACCTTAGATACTTTTATAAAGGGAAGCTTCCATTTTTTGATAAGTCCTACGGGGTGGACTTTGATTTGCTGTGGCACGTGAATTGGCTAAGGCCATTTGTGAAGAATATACGCCCTGTCACTGAACGCCGTATTTTACCCGATACAAGAGCTAACTTGGAGGCTATGTATGAGGTTTCATGTGCCCCATTGGACTGGAGGAGAGACTTCTTTAACTACATGACTACGATGTCATGGAAGGAACACCAATTAAAGAACCACTCGAGTTCGACGGTCAAGCTAGAAGAAGCCGATTCAGCAGCCCCAGAAAAACGACAGTCGGTAGAGCGGGCGAAATACGCTTGGAGATCAATTTTTATCACCGAAGACAACAAGTACGACGATCCAAAGGCAAGAGAGTTGATCAAGGTTTATCCACAAGCTGTTAGTGCTGCTGCTCTTACAGAACTCCACAAAGTGGACAGGTTCATTATCAGAAGCCGGAAGGGGGGGAGGTATGGAACCGCGACGGCACAGGCGAGGGTTTTACAACCTTGGAGGACTACTTTTTCCATCCAGGCTTTTGAGGAGGCGCAGAGTTTCTATGAAGACGTGATCAGAGGCCTGGGGGAGAAGGATGAGTGTAGGTTGGTTTCTACGTCTTTGACGACCGGGACTATGGCATGGTTGCTGGATCGGGTGGTTCGAGACGAGGTAAGACAGTACCGATCTCCTTGTGTTGGGTCTAGTAACTGTAGGCTTAGATACTAACTTGAAGTTTCAAAAACTTTTCTAGGTCGATATATATACAAAAGACTACAAGACTACCAGTCGTGGTTTGGCCGGGAGTCTAGTCACTCGAGCTATCAACCCTGTGCTCTTCCACTTCGATATCTTCGTAGCCAAACCCCAGAACCATATGGTTCAGCGGCCCGTTTTGGAACCGGCTGGTATATTCGATGAGGTGCCACAAGGTTCTATGAAGGACGTGGCATTCCCGCCGTTTATATGGCAAAATATGCACGATGAGGTGATTGGATACATGTGGGAGAGGGTGGTGAAGTGTGTGTTGGCAGTTGTGGTTGCGAAACCTGGTGTTACAACTAGGGGCGTGGTGAAGGCGCTGCAAGGGGTTGTTAATACGAGGGATGTTTTGAATGCGGCTAGGTGGTTGGAACAGAGGGGCGGTGTAGTCGGGAAGGTTGAAGGGAGATATTGGGCCGGAAAGGAATACTTATGGTGTGGTGTTTAAAAGGTCTATGATCATGAATTAATGGGTTTCCTTTGTGATACAATAGATCAACAACGATGCCGGGATAAAAAGCATACGAGGTGGATTGGTTCTTTCAAGGCGTCAAAGGTCATGGGATATTGTAGATAGACACAAATATTTTCCAGCTGTCAATGAAAAGTTTTCGGGTTTTAGCGCTTTTGATGGAGAGGTAACATATAACAGAACAAATTTAGGGGCAACTGTGCCTAATTAGTCAACAGGTTGATGTTGGCTTGTCATGTTGGATATCATAACCCAATAGCCAAACATAACATCGCTTTGGTGGAATATTTTAATATGGAGCGTAGTATTATCATGTTTAGGCCCGTCCGCTGCGCAAGGCCATCCTCTAAAATTTACCTCTTAAACTATCTCGAGAAAGATGGGAGCAGAGGACTTGTAGGCGATAACGATATTAATCAAAAAACCTGCGGAAAGACAACAATTTAAATGCTTCAAATCCTTCCTAGATGTCGCCTGCAGCAGGTCTGGCAGGCGGCGGTATTCTACTCTACATTCCTTACAAAACACCTTACATCCGCCGGAGGCGCCCTCGAAGATACCCCAGCGATGTACAGAGACCAAGCCCAAACGGTAGTCTGGCATGGGAACCTCATAGCAATCGAGCACAACCCCGACTTTCAATATCTCGATAGCGCAGCAAGTACCTATCCCGAATTCTGGGGAGGATTCTGTCTCTACGATGGTGCGCCACTAGATTCCTCTGGGGTACACGAGCCTGTCGGTGTCCGCGAGATTACGAATCAAAAACTCATCTGGGAGATTAATAACAAACCAAAGGACGAATATGATCCCCGACGGTGGCGGGACGAAATAAAATGTCTTCCTGACCACGATAACGACAAAAGTACCGCAGGAACTATGTGGGGGTTCATCGGATCGGAAGGGAAAGAAGGAGAAATGATAAATTACAATCCCTTCGGAGTAGCACTTCACGACTACGGACTCGGACAACTTCAGAACATGCGTACGAAACGATGTCTAGCGATAGTTCTAGATACAGATGCCGATGAAGGAGAGAACATCGAAACTGTAAAACACGCCATCCGATCCGAGGAGTGCGACTATTCCGGTCAAGATCCCAAACAACTCTGGATGTTTTATTTCACGGCTAAGGATCAACCGTTCGGTCCGTTCGTGCCGGCGATGTATACGGGAGCATGCTGGGGGCCTAATAATTACGACGAAAAGAATAATGCTACGATGGTTAGAGCGGTTCCTGGGGCGGTTTATAAGGAGTATACCATGCCGGAACATTTGAGGCTTGTGGATTCAAAATATGTGGCTTTATCGACGTTTGATAGGGACGACGGAGGTGGGATTAGTCCTGTTGTTAGGTGTACGACGCAGAAATGGTTTTTCAATCCACCGTTTGAAGATGGTGCGCCGACGGAGTTTAGGGATGATTCAAAGCCACCGTATAGCGAGGTTCCGCCGGTGAAGGCTGGTTAAATGTTGAGTTAGTGGTATCGGCGCCGATTTATCGAGACCGATATTAACCCATTCTGCATGGCCAAGCTTATTATCGTTGTATCGATAGATTGGTCAATGATGAACAGCAATTCTGCCTTCCTTCTTTTCTCCCTGTGATATTTTTTTTTCTTTGGTTTTCGTTAAGCTCGAGTACATTTACACGTCAGGAGCCTAGATCATCTATCTTGTCCAGTTTTACGATAGAAATATATATATGTATACATAGTAGGTACCTAATACGGAGTGCTACTTGCAATTTACTTACAGTCAAAACACTCAATTTCAATGTAACAATATAATTTAGAATATCGTAGTACACAGGTAAGGATATATATAATAGAATGTCACTCTAAGCCTTTAATCCTCTGCATGATGCTTGAGTCCGGGGAACTCCGTCATCCTTTGCCAAAATACCCCCTTCTACTGGGAAAACATATAAGAAACCTTGTACATTCACGGTGGCTTAAAACAGATGAGTTAGGAGAATTGAAGCAATATATTCTTAAGCTTCTTTTCTAAATATCCGCTTGCTGTGGTAGAATCGAACAATGTATTTTGATTCCGGGAGGTATTCTTGGAACCTTTGTTGGATTTTTTGCGTTGGATGCAGTGCGGCATTGCACTGATCCAATGAGACGAGGGCCCCGATTGGGACTGGGGCGCCGGGAACAAACGATGCTTTGTTCCGAAGACAGGACTGAGCTATGGGTCTTGGTTAAACTTGTCCAGCCTGGCTTGTTACAAATCGAAATCACGCATTTCCGCCCTGTAAACATGATCCCTACGTGACCTTAATACATGTAGTAGATACCTATATCGCGCAAAACCTAAAGTATCCGATCGGATCGTCGTGGTAGCTTAGAATTCTGGAGCGAGTACTTGCCTCCTTTTTGCCACGGTCGACATTCTGATTTGAATGCTTTGCCGCCCAACCAACAAAACTGGCGGGCCTCGTAGCAGTTAGCAGCTGGACTCCAGCCCCCAAAGGACCGTCAACTCAACTTACCTACCCTCGATCTGGCCCCTCCCCCCCCAAAGAGGCGTTTATATCCTAGTTCCATTGATTCCATCTCATCCCATCTTATACCCAAACAACATCACCTAGTCTACTGGGGGCATAACTGCCTTGTCATCGTCACTGTCTCTAAAACCATCATCACCAAAACCATCACAACCACCACCATGGCAACTGCTAAGAAGTATAATAAAAGCTCCCCGGGAGTCCGCCGTATCCGTCCGTTGCCCCCCCCTCGTAAACCTTCCTCCCAAATGCTAACATACATTTCTTATACAATAATACAGTCAAAGAAGCTCAAGAAATCGCCACCTCCCCATCTCGCGACTTCACAGCTCATCCGCTAGATCACGATCTCTTCGAATGGCATTTTACACTCCGAGGTCCTCCGGCGCCCTCACCTTTCGACGGTGGCTTCTATCATGGACGGATCTTATTATCACCCAATTATCCCATGCGACCACCGATGTTTAGGTTCTTGACCCCCTCCGGACGGTTCGAAGTCAATAGAGATATTTGTTTGAGTATCTCCGGGTTTCATGAAGAGACTTGGCAGCCGAGTTGGAGTATTCGGTTGGCGTTGAGTATGTTCCTTTTTTTTAGGATCGTTTAAAGGTGGTTGTGACGATTGCTAATATGGGATTATGTATAGTTGCTTTGAGGGCACACATGGACGCCGACCCGCAAGGCCAAGTCGGCGGTCTTGCCTGTACGGACGAGACACGGAAGGATCTGGCTGCAAAGTCAAGGGATTTTAAGTGCTCGGAGTGTGGTGGAGGTGGTGAAGAAGAGGAGATGAAGATACCTGAGGATGGGGAGGGAGGGAGTTCGGAACCTGAGGTTCCACCGGAATTACGCTTTGGATACAAAGACGAGATGAAGCCGAGCAAAGAAGATGCTCAGAAGAAAGAGGGAGAAGAAGAAGGGATAACAACATCGCCGCCGCCGCCACCACCACCATCGTCTATAGTGCCCCCGGAACAGTTGGTGGCTCGGTCTTCCTCAGAGGAGGCACTGGTACCGCCTCAGCAACCACAGCAGCAGCAACAGCAGCAGGCGACTGCACAACAAAGGCCACCTGCTCAGCAAGAAGACCAACAAGAACCAGCAATGTTTATCCCCTTCGGTCCTGGACAGCAACAGCCACAGCAGCAAGCCCTCGCGCGAGGTCCGGGAAATATCCCTGCACCAGTCATCGCTGGTGCCGTACCCATGCAGCTGGCCAATGCTACAAACGAAGATCGCACTACGGGATATCTCGACCTGGCTATAGGAGCGTTGTTGGCCATTCTTATCGCCTTGGTTATTAAGAAAATGTAAAGAGGGTACTTGTCTTTTTTGATTTCGGGTAGCTTGTAGGAATATTGGGATATGACAGAGATGGGTGGGGTTTAGCAGGGGCCGTGGAGGAGTTGGTTGCCTTCATTCTTTTCTTAGTATTATTATTGGAGGGAGTTTGGGAGTTCTCTACTACTGTTTTTATTTTAAAAGGGACATAATTATCACGCTGGTCATCTGAATGTAGGTTAATTTGACCCGATAGATCTGAATGTCAAAGAAACTGTCATGCAATTGCAATCTCTAGAGGTTAACTTGCTAAAGGCTAAAATTGTCGCTGTGATCGAGGCTATGCTATAATCCACTGCTAAGTTGACATCGAAGCAAAGTAGAAAAAAGAGGGCTAGGAAGGAAGAGAACAAAAGGAAGGAATCCAGAGCGCCCCCAAAACTAAAACCGCCGAAATGTAAAAATACAAGTGTTTACCGCCTAGGATACCACCTTGGGATACATGGAAGCCCAAATAATTCCTGCCATCGATCCCTCATCAGTGATCAAGTACCCATTACAGAATTATGCTCCTTCTTCTTCTCTTTCTTTCTTTGCACCTATAAAATTCCCAGTTCAATCATTAACAGATTTTCTTTTTTCTATTTACCATCCTTCGCTCCAAGTATCCACTTCCTTCCGGTTCAAAGAGTTTGCTGTTGAAACCCTGGGAGCGCTCTTGGAGCTCTCGCCATTTTTCTTTTTGGCATCAAATTCTGTTTCATCTGAGGAGGTATCATAGTCATCGACTTCATCTTCCTCGTCGCTTAATTCGTCCCTGCTCATCACATGTTTCTTCTTCTTCTTGAGGTCTTGCATCCTAAGATTCATCTCCTTGTTCTGCAATGCCACATTAGGAGAATACCGCGATCCTCCAAGTCCATGGCTGAACTCCTCTTCTCTAGCTCCTAATATCCTAGATGCTTTGGAACCTAGCATTTCCCCGGGACTAGGAAGTCCAGTAATTGCTTGTCGTGTCCAGTTTGTAGCTCCAGATCCCGAATATCCATTTGTTCCGGCAGCAGTTTCCTCGATTTCATCACCACCCCATCCAGCTCTTCTCATCCTCTCTTGGTCGGCAGCTGCCTCTCGTCTCCTCCTCTCTTGCATTTCTCTCTGGGCGTCTTTCCATTGTTTATTGGTCTCCCAAACCCAACCATCACCAATCGAATTTCTGACGGGCACAAACCACAGAGCTGGCTGGGGACCAAAAACTTGGACGAAATTACTTTTCCAACCCAGGTCAAACGCATGCGGCATTTCCTTCGAAGTTTCCTCGATCACGTATTCATTATATCGCTCCCTTTCTCTCATTTCTAGTGCCGTTGGTCCCATAACTCCATTGCCACCAACAAGATTTGCGCCCCACGGAATAGATCGTCGCTTGACCGGAGCTAGATATCTAGTCTTCTCCATGCTCTCAATCGTCGTTTCGCCTTTGAACACCAAATAAAAATGATACCCGGAAAACCCGGTGACGACAATACCAATAACGCCACTGATAACCGCAAGTAAGATCCAATTGACAGGCATATATTGTTCTGCAAACCCGGAGTCCTTGAAGATTACGTCCCAGATCCAGATACTCGATACGGCGCAGCAAAATAGACAGAACACGGATAGATAGAAAGTGAATAAGACAAATGGCTTATAATTTGTGATTCCAAGACAGTTGGCTAGCCAGGGGCAGTGGTGGTCCATTTTTAAGACGCAGGTGTTGCAGGTTGAACAGTGGTGAGTGCGGTCGGGTTTTCGGCATTGGCATTTCTTGCAGAAGCGTTCTTCGCCGGACGCCTTGACAGTAATGGCTGATTGAGAGTGTGTCGGGAGAGACGAGTATTTAGATTTCTAGAATGATATATAGCTTGTTAGTTATGTATTGAGTATACGATGATGATGGTAAAAGGTCGTTACCTGCTCCAAAGGAGTACCAGGGCTAGAGAATGTAGCTACGGTATAGCTCCAGTTAAGCATCCAATACAGCCAAATACCCACGAAGGCCAAAAAATGGCCTTGAGGGCCTCCTATGGACTTCCACGAGATGCTGTAAGCTTCAACCCATACCGCCCATGCCGTGGCGCCATAGACGATGACAAGAGGGAAATAGGTTACGCAACCACAGATGAGGTTGTCAAGACGTCGGAGAATCCGGGGACGACGACTGGGGTATTTTGAAGAGCCACCGGATGGACGGGAACGGGAGGAGTCGTTAGAGCTTGACGAGGAGGGACGGGAAGAGTTGACAGGTTGATAGGAGGGCATGGCTGGGATGTTTTGTTGGTGTTGTTGTCGTCGACGACAACGACGGTGACGGTGTTTAACGAACTAATGTTTGGTGCACACGTCGAGGCTCTGAGCACGAAGAGAGGCTCTTTGGGCTGTTTAGGTGAGAATGCGCGAACAGTGGAATGTGTTGGGCTCTGTTATTAGCTGGGTACAATCACGGGCTGCCATGCACTTCGACTTCACCCTCATCATCATCAACCAAGTGCAAGTATCCAATATGCAGCGAGTATAACAATGCCCAGTTCCCCTGACTGACCGGCTGAGTGACCGGCTTGCTGACTGGAATAATAGAACAATGCCGATATAATAATGCACCTAATTCGAGCCGATTATCAAAGCACACTGCACTGCACTGCACTGTACTCCGGGTCAGTCGGTCTTCGAAACGGTCCCTGAAATCTACCACACAAAAAAAACGCCACCACGGCAGAATGGCATATGCAGTTTGGCGGCTTCTGCTGTTTTAGCTCTGTCTCCGTTGACTCCGTTGTGTCTGCCGTCTCTGTGCCAGGAACAAGTGCATCTTGGCCTTGCTGATGGAGGGTAGTGTGTATCGGAATCATAGACATTTGCCTATCTCGTCCATTCTACATTTTATATGATCAAATTCGACATATCTGTCAGTTTATCACCTTGACCGAAACGTTTACTGTCAAGTGTTAAAAAGAGTGGCTGCCCGAACCACCGACGGAAAGAACCAGCTCCCTCGGGACCAAGACCTTGGCGGACAAGGTCCGGAACCATTCGAGGAAAACGAACCCGGCCAGCTGGGACTTCAAGCCTGATGACGTTGACGGTGGGTTCAAGGTTCAAGGCTTGGGCTCAGTGTTCAGGTTCACCGCCGCCTTGCCTTTTGTCGAAAAGATCATCCCCTTGCTTGTCTTGTCTTTGCAAATATAGAAACCGTGGTTAACGTAACCAAACCACCCCGACAAGCCCTATGGCCCAAGGATGCCCAGCCTCGAAGAGTTTTCTCTTCATCGGCAGGAATACTTTGGCTGACGACCTGAAATCCTGGTGGCGGTACTATGTATATAACGGTGAGTGTGCCGGCTAGCAAGGGAGAAAGAAAGGAAAAAAACAAAAGGAAAACCCACTAAACCAGCGTGATAGTGATTGTGCTGTGATAGTCAAATACTTCTTACATAAGGTTACTTGGTATCCAACGAAAGAAGAAGAAGAGGAAGAAGCCTTATAAGGAATTCGGCCCGCTTCTTCTTCTCTCCGGCATACTAACACTCAGCTTCAGCTTTAACATTGTTGTATCTTTCACATCTACACCTGCATGATATCTACCTACATACATCTACATTTGCATTTATCTTTGAAGAGAGGCGCTGCCTGGAGCAACCTTAGCACTTTGCAGGAAAAGTGAGAGCAAATCTGAAACACCTCTGCTTCTTCTTTCGTTTTCTCCAGTCCTCCGCTTAATTAATTTTATTAATATACTCCATACAAATATATCTCTCTACTATCATACATATTAACTGCGAACTATTTTCCGCGGACAATTCTCCTAACTTATCTACAGGAATCGGACTAACCATCTTTAGTCTATAACCAACAGACTGCTGTCGACAATTTCCATCTCCCTCTCATCCTCATCTCTCTCTACAATCTGTCACTCCCAGACCATTGACGCTTGTTTGTGCTTGGTCGTTTGGACGTTCCTCCTGACTCTGATACCCACGGGAACATCGCATACCCGCCCGCTTCTCCCAGTCAAACTTCGTCTGCTCATTCCCATTTCCAACATCCTCATCTCGCGACACTGTCACAAATCTACTAAAAGTAGTCCTATTGTGGAATACCCGTGATTCAGAAGAAAGAGAAACGAAACAATCCAACGGCCGTTTTTTTATGGGTTTGGCGTTCGCTCGCAAATTTGCATGATCACTGGCTGCAAATCTGTGACCCTCCAATAGCGAACAATGGCCGCTTACGACTACTACAACCCTGCGAACCGTACGCAAAACGAGACCCCCCTTTCCGCTACGGCTGTATCTCCACCCTCTGTCTCAAGTCACTCCCCGTACCGCAAAAATGATTCCCCTTACAACCCTTCCCTCGAAGATGTCAATACAACCTATAAACCTTCTCAGGAACCATATTCATCTCAGGAAGACACTTCATACCACGGAGCCTACGACACTCATCGAAATTATAGCGAAAACATTCCTTTATCCGAACACCCTCAGCATATGGCTGGTGCCTCCCACATGCCGGCCTACAACACAAACAACGGCTCGTTACCACAGCCAATTCCCCCGATGCGTGAAAAACAACATGGATTTTGGGCGAGGAAACGACATAAGACAATTCCTTTCTTCTGTTATACTGTCTCTTTGATCCAAGTCGCCGTCTTCATCGCCGAAATCGTCAAAAATGCCCAACTTACAGGATCACCAATCCAGACCAGACCAAATTTCAACCCGATGATTGGCCCTTCACCATGGGTCATGGTCAATATGGGTGCCAGATACGTTCCTTGCATGAAAGATAATCTCACCGTTGGATCCAGCATCGCACGACCATGGCCCTGCCCGAACACCACGACAGCTGAGATTAATCCGCTGGCCGCATGTTCTCTCCAACAACTTTGCGGGTTCCAAGACTTCTCGACCCCCGACCAATGGTGGCGTTTTATCCTACCTATGTTCATGCACGCCGGTCTCATTCATATTGCATTCAACCTTTTGATTCAACTTCGTCTCGGAACGGATATGGAACGAGAAATTGGAATTATCAGATTCGCAATTGTATACATTTCCTCTGGTATATTTGGGTTTGTCTTGGGCGGCAACTTTGCGCCACAAGGTTTGGCTAGCACCGGGGCTTCTGGTGCTCTCTTCGGTATCCTAGCGTTGGTTCTTCTCGACCTTTTCTACACATGGAAGCAACGCGAATCGCCGGTTAAAGACCTGATCTTCCTGATTATCGATTTTGCGATCTCCTTCGTCCTCGGTTTACTCCCAGGTGTCGACAATTTTGCGCATATTGGCGGGTTTCTGATGGGTCTCGCCCTGGGTCTTGCGTTTATGAGGTCACCACCAGCATTGCAATCCAAACTTGGAAAGGGGGAATCTTACAATTCGATGTCATCTGCTGCAATCCAGAACCAGGGATTGAGAAGATTGCTCAGAGATCCCGTTGGCTTTTTTCGAGGACGTAATCCATTCTGGTGGGTTTGGTGGTTGCTCCGTGCTGGTATGCTGGCTTTGGCTATTATCTCTTTTACTCTACTCTTGAGAAATTTCTACATCTACAATGGGGAGTGCAAATGGTGTCGGTATTTTACTTGCTTAGTAAGTCTATTATCCCTATCTCCCGGTAACTACTTTAGCAACTCCTGCTAACTTTTTTGTTTTCTAGCCTGTATCGAATTGGTGTGATATTGGAAATCTCCAAAGAATAGAGCAGACACCCGCGCGAAAGTTTAAATTCTAAGTGATTTGGTTCCCTTTGGCTTTTCCTTCATTATTCTTCTGAAAAAAAGCGATTACGGCGGATATGACTTTTTTTTCTTTCCTTTACTTGCCTTATAGCACGCTGCATTCCTGCATCGTTGGCTTAATCAAAAGAGAGAGATATTAGTCTTTATAAAGGGGATATTAACATCTTTTTCTAAAACACATTTGCATTTGCATTACAGTTACTGGGTGGCGTATGGTTGCTTTTTGATTGTCCTTGGTTTTTACCACCTTATACCTGTTCATCTTGGGTTTTCGTATTAGTGTTTTCTTTATCTCCTTTCTACTTTGTGTACTTGCGACGCTTTGTTCTTATTGAAAGATCGAGGCTTTTTAAGACCTCTTACATCTACGGAGGCTGGTGCCTTGCCGTACAAAACCAAATTGGGTTTCTAAGCCCTCAATTCTATCTAATTACATACGCGCTATATCAGTTAAAGTAAATGGCTTTTCGTAGTATTCTTACTATGTACATGCGTGTATTGAAGTCATGAGCCAACATTAACCTCCCGACAGGATCAAGACAGGTTTCTATCGATCCCCAACTTCATACCCAACAGATTCCATATCTTACATACCATCATTCTGTATCTATAATTAGTCCTCCACCCCACCACCTTACAATGAGAAAACCGGTAAACTCCATAACACCAATAAGAGGGAAGCCAATAGAGAAAAAGAAGAAAGCGGAGACTTCGATTATAAACCTCGGGTGGTATATATAACGGATTCTTTATCATTATTATTTATTTTGTTACTTCTTCGATATCTGATCCGCTGCCACCGCCACGGCGTTTAGTGGCTGTCCACCTTCTGCTTCCATTTGCTCTAGTAACTTGGCTTTTTTATGTTCCTGTACTCGACGTTTTTTGAAGTATTCGACCTAAATTTGTTTTTTTGATATATTAGCTATCCCCGTTGGTATCTTTGTATACATGGTGATAGACACCATACCCAACTACTAGCGCAATCCCTATCGAACAACTTAAGCTCGCTACCACAATTTTTATTCGCAAGTTCGGAGTCCTTGATGCTATCGAGGATATCATGTTTATCTAGACAGGTGAAGAATAGATCACGAGATTCCCAGCATTTGGCACGTTCGGATCGGTCTGGTGCTGTGGTCTTTGGTGGGGGAGGGGTGGAGGAGGTCAAGCCGAGGTATGAGAGGAGACCCATTGTTGGCGATTTGGTGATTGTAGTTGTGATTGTGGGATGCAGGTGGTGGGGGTGGGATGGACGGAAGGAATTTTGGAGTCTTGGAGGCGGGATGGAGTTTTTTGTTGAAAAGCCGGTTTCCGAGGTTTTGAGGTTGCACAGAAAGTTTGGTAAGCGGTGAACAACGCAGGTTTTAGTGGTTGATGTTCCACGGCGGGTTTATCCTGTATACACTTTCTTCTTACGAAGGAGATGAACGGTTTCACTACATCGATTTTACAAGCCATGGGGGATAGAGAGAAGAAAAGAAAAACATTGTCCAATTGAGAGACCGTGATAGTGTCAGCCCGCGGTCCCGCTGTCAATTCAAGCAGATTCGAGGAATTGTGGTATTTTGCTATATGCATATCCATGCATACGTGCATAAAGATACGTATCGATATCTTTTAGATGCTTGATCCTAAAATTTCATGTATTAATTACGTGTTGCATCCTAGGTCAATTGTACAAACTGTTTTATCTAGTCTGGTGTTTTATCATACCAAAAATCTTTTATGGTGGGGGGTCTCAATCTATCATATACGCCGGAGGATAGATATCGATACTTGCTTGATACCTATGAAATTCACCTTACTTAAATGCATGCACACCTGTATACATGTACAGTTAGTTCATATTTTATGCGAGTTCCCTACACCAGTGCCGGCATTATGCCTGATTTGTGCTATTGACACGGCACAGCGAGGGAGTCAGCGAGGAATCGGATCGATGTATCACATTTTATTGTAGTAAGGCTTAATTATAAGGTAGTCAGCCTTATATGTCGTCATGATCTATCGATCTATGAATCAAACGTTGGGAATTGGGCAGGAATTTGACATCCAATACCCGTATAAAGTAACTTAATATCCACCATTTAACATTTGGGCTCCTTAATACTAATAGATAGCCTTATGGCATTCGATCGATCGAGGCGACTTAAAATCTACTGATACTAGTATAGTCTCGCGTTTACCGATACACAGTTGGCAAACAGCTTTTTATAATCCTCCGGCTACAAAGGACGTCTTCCTATCCTGCGTACTCTTTTACCGATAAATATTTTTCATATGTTTTGGGATTGAGTATACTTCTATCATGTCTGGTGTCGCGAGGCTTAGTTTATCAGAAAAAATGGTCCCGGACTTGTCCGATAAGATACAAGCCGCAGAGAAGGAGCTCTACAAAAGGGTAGAGCAACTACGACTAGTAACGGACAATCCGTCTTCCACCACTCCAAAACACCCCAGACGAAAAACATGTTTCTATGCCAATATCAAGCGAACTTTCGGGGAAATTTACACAAATCGAGAATCAAACGAATGATCTATTACATAGGAAAATCAAACTACTCATCGTACTTCTGAGGGACGGACCAGTCTTCCCGAGTATTTTAAAAACATCGTCTAACCTAATTCCTATCTACGATAAAATAATTTCAACAGTGGAAAACTCGATCACTTTAACCTTGGATGCATGTTATCGGCTCCATACCCGAGATTTACAATACACTCCGGATCCAGTAATAATTCAGGCCTGGAATAAAAGGACCATTTTATTTTATTGTTCAGGATGCGAAGTATCCTACAAAAAACCGTACAAAGACCCACGGTATCTTAGCTATCCGTTGATATACAGGATAGATAGGAAGTGCAGCTGTGAAAATTTATCCAGCCCACGATACTATCAACCGATATTCCCGGGCGCCATTCATCCTTCTACATTACAAAATAAATCTCTGGGATCACGAAAACATCATACTAAAAAGTGGTGGGTTACCGTTGGGGGAGGTACCTCTGTTGAAGACTCTGAACTAGATGATCAACCTCAATCGCAGACCTCGCCAAACCGGGATCTTGAATCTTTGGTGGAAGCCCTTGAGAGAACCCATCTTGCAGACGGGCTAGTTGATGACTTTGAAACAATCGAGGACCTCCGGGATTTATCAAAAATGATTGAGAAACAAATCGGTCACTTGAAGTACCTAAGACAAGTTGCTTATATTTTTGGCAAACAGCCTCCTGCAATATACTGGCGACAACTAGAAAGCAGAGAGAACGGTGTATTTCTTGATGAGCAACCGAAGTTCATAAAGGAGTGGATTGTCGAGGAAAGCGTGCCCGAGCACTCGGCGAATGTTCTACTCAAAATCGGGACTGAAGAGGCGAGAAGACATCAAACTGCTGGTCTCCTATGTACCAGCGATTTCTATCACAATGTGCGATGCTTCAGCGGAAAGGGATACGAGAGGGCTCAGCGCCAGATCCCGACTAGTGTGCAATCCTCTTTCCTAACCTCGAGCCAGGGGGTGAGCAACGAATATAATAAAGCAGACTTTAAAATAGCAAAACCCCAATTCCAAGGCCAGGAACTGAACGGGCGGGCTCAAACACTATCAAAAAACTTGGAGATTGGTATTGGATTTGATATTGGCTACGAATGTTTCCATGTGGAACCCAAAATCTTGATAGACTACCTTCACACCTATGGAGTCTATTATGCTTTTAATGAACATGAAGCGCAGCTGGAGGCGAGGAACACACCCGATCATATTTTACTCCTTTACTTATCACAAAATCCATGTTCCTGGTGTCAAAAATTTATTAAAAAGGTTGCCAAAGAATTTGGATTATGTATAGGATGGCGTTCTGTTCCTCAAGAGGGTCGATCCTCCTCGGTTTCGATGACTTATGTCAATTTTTGCGGGATTCAACATTTCGATGTTAAAGTGAATTGGCTTTAGTTTCCTGTCGACACGACGATGAAAAACTAGCGACAGAGTCACAATTTACCGTGGTAGTACACCCGAATTAAACTCAAGCATGAGAACATGACGATTGGTCAAGAACGCTGGTCCGGCACAGTCATTCTATCGTGGCCGTAACATGTATTAATGTTCCGCGCAATGGGTACAATGAATTATCTATAATTCTTCAAGTCCCTGTATCCAATCTAACGTCTTGAATTTGTGATAAGTTCTTATAAGCTTATAAGCTTATGGCTATGGGTCGGCAGAATTGATATTGCGACCTTGCAACTTTATAAAGGAAATAGCCACTTATTACCATCCTTTAGTCAACCCCAGAGCCAAAATTCGTCTTTTGTTCTATATGCGCGTAGTTATAGTCCATTGATCATGGATATAGCTTCATAGCCGGCCTCGGATCTAGGCACTCTTGAGGTTGAGATGTATAGGTTCATTGTGTACTAGTCAATGTTGTATTTTTCCGTTGGTATTAGACCTAGGCTCTCCGTCTCAAGAGCACTTGGATTCGAGGCTATATAAGTGTATCAATATCACGGCTGCTTTAATTCATTCATCTTGTCAATATTAAGCTATAGCCATTGAAATGACAGAATTTAGGACATATATCTACACTATCTTTAATTTTATATAGCATTACTTAGATATCATTCGCGAATTACCACCTCCTTTAAAGCTACCCGAGTCTCGTGAACGAATAACTATAATTGAACACTAGTAGCCCACTAGATGTTCTCGAAACTCTTGGTGGATGGCTGGCACATCGCATTTCTTAACCCGGGCTTGGATTATAAAATGTGCACTGAATAAAGACAGGCTGAGGTGCACCAGTTCTTTATTCCCATCCGGTGACATCCCATAACTCGGCGAGTCAAATTCAACTTTTTTTTTGCCTTCGGCATTTAGGCACATTAAATGCATTATACAGAATAGAATATGTATGCATTATGTGGTCAGCTGGCTCGCGCTCTTAAAAGCCGTGGGGACCTAGGTAGATTGTTTCACTGGTTACACATCGAGGAGTGATTGAAATCAGACAGCCTTGTGCGGGGTAGGACGAGTAGAAAGTGGGGGTTTGAAGATATATACCCTCTTATGCTTCCGTAGGTCCATAGGATGAATATTCGAATTCGAATATTCCTATGACCGGAAAATCTTCGCTATCATCGTTAACTTCAACTATAATTATCTTCAAAATAAGGATACAAAAAATACCAAAGCCAGTCTATTAGTTTTACTCTTATATATTTACTCTCTATACTCTCTAATATATATTATATATTATATAATCACTGCTCTCGAAATTTCCGTAAATCAAAAAGCGGAACTACCAATAATGTCAAAATCGTCGTCAATAATTAAGGTAACAGAGTCCGCTTTGGGATCTCTATCAAACGAGGGGGACAAAATTGAGGCATGGATAGCAAAATATGTTGGGGTTAAAATGAAGAAACCGACTTTACTTGACGGGATTAAAGAGCTTTTGGAATTAACCGATGGCGTATTATTTTGGGTCGATATTATAGACACCTTGAAGAATCGTTATATTACCAAATTTGGCAATTCCCTAGAGTGCCGACAGCTGCTGGAGGTATGGAAGAGTGTAGCTTCACTTACGCAAACGGGGATAATTAAAATGCTGGATGCTTGCTACTCATATTACATGATGGGGAGCAAATGGGAGTCGGTCTTGGTCAACGCTTGGAATGAAACGAAGCTGATTATTAAATGCCCTCGTTGTGAGTCGGAAGACTTGCATGAATATGCCCAACCGCCTTATCTTGGTTATCCATTGGTCTACGAGCATATATGTAAAGAATCTTCCGAAGCACGGCGTTATCAGGCGATATTTCCTTATGTCATTCATAAACTCACAACTTGCAAAGAGGAACCGGTTGGAACTCCAGATCCAGGTACGATACAACCGATCGGATACCAGTTACATCCTTCTGGAAAGTATTGGGTTACTGTCGGCAAAGGGTTTCGAACTGCGTGGTGGCAACTAGATCCCGGCACTCCCCGATCGCGACCCCAAAAAGAGGAAGAGGTGGAGAGTTTGAGCGAGAAGTTAGGAGGACTGCTATTAACTAATAACAACCCGAAGTCCGATTCACCAGAGAGGTCAAGCCCGCGGTCTTCGAAACTCGAATTCGATCTGGTTGAAACTATTCGATCTCTGTCAGATGCTAACGAAAAACGGATTGAAAAACTGTACTCCTTTCAACAGATACTAGAGGTATACGGCGAGGATGGGCCATCGGATCCTATCACTTGGAGAATAATATCTTCAACCTCGATGAGGGACGAATGGATCTGTGAGAAACAAACCGGATGCAACAAGACGCTAATCCGCACTACGACGAAACCCAATAAGGGGGTCAGGGCAGCCTCTCTCGCCAGAAGAGGCCAGCCATTTAACAACTTGGTCACATTCAGCGGGGCGGGTCCCGAACCCGACTTGGTATCCAAAACAATTTTTATATCCCTCCATAGCGAGATATCGGACTTCTTCGACGCGGACCGACCAGAACGCTTTCCATACCCAGATTTGGATCTGAGGGACTGGGCAATAGAATTATCAGAGATTGTAGAGATGAAGTACGACGGTCATGAGATGCTATGGTGGAACACTCTGGACGGTATCCGCAATTTCGAATGTAGCCATACGGAAAAGAAGACCATTGTGTGGTACCTTATAGTCCGTGGAATACGGCACCCAAAAGAAATGGAAGGGACCATGCTAAAAGCCAAACACAAGCAAAATCATATACTAAGGCTTTATGGATCCCAGGCGCCCTGTAAATGGTGTATCGAGTTCCTTGAAAAGGTTACAAAACAGTTTTCGAAATCCGGTTTATGTATAGGGTGGCGTAATATCCCGGAGGAGGAGAAAGCAAAACGTCCTGGTCCCAGCACCCAAGGGGAGATTGAGCGCCCTAATACTGCGGAAAGGGGAGGGAAAAGCAGCCCCTCGGCCTCCATGACCTATATCAATGTCTGTGGTCTTGGTGCTGATATTACATGGCCTGCGCTTCCCGTTGTACCAACGCCAGGGTCGACATGATGTAAATTTAGGTTAATCTATACCTATTAACTTTGGGAGTGGTATGTTTTAGTCTATCGCGGCGGCGAGTTGGTCATTGTTGTATTTTCGTAGGAGAATTCGGGAGGAGATTCGAGTTATTGTAGGTGCTAGAAATCCTCAGAGCTCTTTTGATGTGTACGAAATCTTAGTTGATCCAACGAAAGAAATGTTGCAAATGAAAAAAAATCAGTTTTGTGTATTAATACTAGAAGGCATACAGTATATACACAATACAGCTGGCGTGCTTCAAAGTTTTATAAGTGCCGTAACACGTTTACCCTCAGCCGCGTGCCGAAACGTTTGATACAAGGCTATCTACGCCCCATGTGAATGAGATAGTCTAGGCCTCAAATATATAAACGGCTAAAGCTTGGGTGAGGATACATTAGCTCCAATCAATTACCTCTGCGCCAGAATCATCTCCCCAACCAATTGAATCATTAACATCCCATTTCAGGTTTGAGATGTCAGGCCATTTCTCGCTTTCGTAGAGGGTTTCTCCGAAACTTTTCTGCATTTCTCTTCTCTGTTCTTCATAGTCAAATTCTTCAATGGCCTCCGCCCGTATTTCTGGTCGTAGAAATACCAGCGTAACTGGAATGGAAGTTAGGACTGGGGGTTGAAATGATTCTGGATCCTTTAATCGCTTTTCGTACTGCTTCATTACTTCCACCGGCCCGTCGAGGATCAACGTCTTGTGTTTTGGGATACTGGATAGGGGACCCTGGTGTAAATAAATATCTTCGCAAACTGGATGCATTGGGGACTTTGTGTGCCAGTAAACCATCGATGTGATGGTAGGGGTCGTGGAGACAATTTCCAGGCTGAGTGGTTGATTTGAGCACATCTCTTCGCCTTCCGAATCTTCGGAGTCTGGAACGTCACGAGGATCATATGCTGGTGTGTATTCCTGTATCGGCTCTAGTTCTACTTTCACAACGCCGACAGGTTCCTGCAACTCTCCTGATCCCCGGATGATATTGAATTCCAAGATGCCTTCGCACCTTTGTTTTCTAGAAGGCTTGAAGGAGTCTTCATTCTCTATGGCCATCAAATTTTCGAAAAGCTCAAAATGGAAGCGGCAGGTCCGTCGAATTGTAAAGCAGCTGTCCCATAGGCATTTTAGATCTGTTTTAATTATGACAGCTTCGAAATCGTATTTATTATACTCCTCCAAGGTTTGGTGGTACTGCCACACCCGTTGAACCTCGACCGGCAGTAAATGCTTAATCGCAAGTCTTTGCTGATCGAAAAGATCAAATATGGTGGGTGGGTATGGTTTGTCGATGACTGATTTTGGAAATGTATGATACCTCACGAGCCGAAGCTCAGGTGGTAGCTGGCGGAGAAGGCGTATATGATTGTCGACTAAACCATTCATTGGCGTTAGTTCGTTTGTGTAGTGTCGGCTTTCCACAGAAGAAATCCGTTCCTGGGATTTTTTCCTGACATCATTCCGGATGAAGATGGCCACTTGGGAACAGTGCCCAAATGCCTCGAGCAGTAAATCCGTCCCCATCGATTGGCCATCTTCGAATACAATATTCTGGCCGCGGATCTGTTTCCGAAGAGCCTCATCAACTCGCCAACGGCTTGCAAGAATTTCGGCGCCATCATGGAGAGCGCCGCATCCATGATAGTTCACCGTGTAGCCAAAGGTTTCCGCGGCGGTGTTTCCCCAAGTTTGGAACTCTTGCCTGGTCCACTCAAACCGGTGATCGTGGTGGCGCATCGCATATGTATGCGGTGCGCGATAGTAGCGCCGACTAGAGACCTGTGGGTCGTCGTTTGGATGCCACACATATGGTTTCTCGCCGCGTCTCGTGACGTCGGCTGATTCAAATGGCATCTCGAAGAGGGAGTTGAAATCCCGATTGGGCGTGGTGACTGGATTAAAATTAGCTATGTTGATTGCTTAGGAGAATGAAGAAACCGCACCTATGAGGACTTTGGGATTCATCCGCCCAAGAAGAGTTGGAGCGAAATTTGCGAGAGGACCTGGATCTAAATGCTCGATCACTATAAGAGCTCAGCATTGGTCGGCATATTGATATATCCACGATTGACAAGGGAGATCTCTACCTTCACAAGAAGTGATGGCATCGTAGGTGCCAATGCTTGGGAGGGAAATATCCTCAAATGAGCCTAAGTAATTGATATGAGCTTTGAGTCTAGAACATCGGAGAAAAGCCGTACCATGAACCAAGCTGACAGTTAGATCCCTCCATCTATCATCTCCACCATATTCGACAGTTGTAAATGCGGTTTCGATACCGGTAGAAATTAGGTCTTCGTCAACATCAATCCCGCTTAATAAGGATAGGGGAAGCTCGTCATCGCAGCTAAGCAGTGTTTGCATCAATGGCGTATTGCCACCACCTATAATTTATATTAGCAGAAACTCTTCACAATTTCAGACGAGGAAAGAACATACATCCGACTTCAAGGAGGGACTGAATAGGCCCCTCATAGTATTTAGACACTTCTTTCAAAAGGGTTAAAACCTTCACCCTTCGCTGGACAGAGAGGGGGGGATTGAATTTGATACACGGTGGGGTAGACGGAGGGGATGGGATCCCATAAGAGATGGAAGATCCCCCATCAGAAGTGGCGGATCCAAATCCGCTACCTGAATGGACGGAGTCCTCAGTCCCAACGCTTTTAGAGACCAGGTACAACTAGTTAGCGAAGGGTCCTTTGGGAGGTTTATTTGCACAATGGTACTTACACCTTTCCGTTCATACTCGAATCGATTTATCCGTGATATCTGGAGCACTAAACGGACGTATGTTTGCTTTGAGTAATAAAGGTTTGAAAAAAATATTTTTGTTAGGAAATATCTGGGAGATACCTAAGTTGCAGCTTTTTTGTAGGTGGCGAGGGATGATGTCCGGTAAAAGAGATATGAGATGAAGGTTGAATATAAGGCACAATTGCAGTTGTCGTGAGGGAAAGTCATGGTTGCAACACAGCGGGAGCCCGCTCTTTGTTCTATGATACACAAACTCCCAGGGCGTGCCTATTACCAGCACGAACATGAACAGTCCCAACCGGAATCAAATTTGTGTGATTTAAAGACTATGCTTTGTATCCCCTGAATGATTATTGATTCTACTATATCCAGCTTGCATTATCTCGCCTAATGTTAACATAGCCTTTTCGTTCATATAAACTAGGATGATTGGAATCCGTCTACTCATAAGGTCCCCCAAGTATTCAATTGTGCAGGGTAGGTGGCACAGCGACAAACATTTTGAGTAACTTAGCCCCTAGCTTGTTTTAACGACATAATGAACCAGATACTCTCCTCCAGTAGCTAAGTACTTCATAGCTACTGGCCAATGTTAATTTATAATAAGATTCCGGGCACCGATTCTAACTCTGGAACAGGTCTGATGCCCATAAATGGTTGTACTATTGATGAAGTTCCCCAGACAGTTGCGGGAACCTCAAAAAATAATAAAAATAATAAAACCCAGTGATATATGGAAGTTTAATTGTTCAGTTGCCGTAGGCGCTCTGGATTTTATTGACATGTTATATAATATTGTTAGGAATGTTTCTGCTCGACGACCCCTTTTGTTGTATTTTTTGTGTTGATCGAGGAACTCAATCGAGAGAGTTGGGCAGTAGCCAGGCCAGAATTCGATAGGAATCGAACTTGATATACGAGAACTACCATGTGAGACGACACCATGATCTAGGATGAATTGATTACTGTAATTAAACCCCTCCTGAAGCTAGCTTTGATAATATAGACAGAAGATACAGGAAATTGTATTACGAAATCGTCTGATAATTGGAAAAGAAAGTGGATCGCTAGCCTAGTTTATTATAATCGTGCCTGAAGTTTTGTTCTCGTAAACTAGGGTCATAAACGTCGGTAGGGTCGGTAATTCTTGAACAGAGTTAGTGGAAAACATTTTCTTGAATTAATTCCTTTCACGTTTGCAATTTTGCAGCTCTAGCTCAGACATTTCGAGATCATAACATAAGACGAAGTGAATGGAAGTGGCACCGAGTATCAGCTAGGGATAGGGAAACGTCGTTCAAAATTAGGGTACGAAATGTCTAAAGATGTGAAATTGATTCGATCGACTGCACTAAGGAAGACTTCCAAGGTTCCACAAGGAACCAGAAGAGTTCGAACATCGATATCTGACAGTTTGAGCTTCTGGGTGCTAGTACTGGCAACACAAAAAATACAACAATCTGGTCACATTTTGGATGTCCACCCGGTTTCGAGGCGATTGCACAGGTTGCTAGGTCACTGCATCACGCTCTAGATGAATTGCGTCCGCTTTCTATCTAGATAAGCCAAGGCTACTAACATATTTTTTCAGAGAACCGTTTTGTAGAGAATCCTATTAAATCCTCGCTCATCCCTCCACCAGCTTGTCAACTCACACCAACGTTAACTTCCAAACAATCTCCCCCTTATCTGTGCGACTTCTGAGATGGCACCATTCCGCAACTACGACGACTCAGATGATGATTCTGACGAGGATCTCATAACTGTCGTTTCCTCTCAAGTTCCTGGACCGCAAGAAGAGGAAGATTATCCTTGCCAGCAATGTCCTGAAAACAGACGACCAGTTTTCAGGTCTCACGCCGAACTTGTTAAGCACAAGATTCAGGCTGAGCACCAGTATTGCAAGAAGTGCGATCAGGAATTTGCTGACAGGGATGACTTGGAAATACACATTCTCAGAAGCAATAGGCACATCACTTGCTTTGTGTGCGTCAAAGAGTTCCGGAGCGAGTCTGGGCTCCAATTTCACACTCAACAGGTATGTTGGCATTCGAGGTCAAGGTTAGAGTACCATGCTGATAGTATAACCTCTAGGCTCATCAAACATCTGCTGGTGGAATATGCCCTCAATGCCACGAGAACTTTAACACCCAGGCCGGCCTTCTCCAGCATATTGAGGGAAATCTCTGTCCCGGTGGCCTCCGTCGTAGTGATATTTATGAGGTCATCGAGGATCACCAGCAGCAAACTAATGAAGAACTCCGAAACCGTTCTACAAATACTACCCGGCAGGATACAGAGGAGCCCACGCCAACCCAAAGCGAAAATCCAGCCATCGAACTTGTGAATTCATTCTCACATTTCAAGATCCTTGACCAAAGGACTACGGGTGGTACGAGACCCGAGGGTGAAATAATCGACGTCGACCCGAAATGGTGGGATAAAGAGCGCCGCCATTATGTTTGCCCATATAGAAATTGCAGGTTGGAACCCCATTTCCCTGGAAAAGTCTGGTCAATACTGCTTCATAACCCTATTATGCTGAACTACTCTTTTGAACAGGAAAAAATTCAGACACTCCGAGCCTTTCCGCCAGCATCTTAACTCTGACGCCCACTCTGGCAAAATCTTCATGTAAGTTCCTAGATTTCATTTAAGCTGTAGAGAGAGATACTAATTGCTATAGCTGTCCTGGCTGTAAAAAACGTTTCACATCTTCATCTGCTATGCTTCAGCATATTGAAAGCGGCATGTGCCGCATAGTCCAGACGCCCGATTATGACCGTGTTAGGGGTGGTCTGACTGTTCCGGTTGACCAAAGCAGGCTCTCACAGAGTTTGGCGACCATGTCCCATCGAAGCGAAACTTTGAGTACCGTTGGTGTGCTTTCCGACACTGGGGATAACTCGAGTACCGTTGGTGCGAGAACCGCAACAGGAATGTTAAACAGAGTTGGGGCTCGACCCACTGCGGCTTATAATGCTATGAGTGAGAGATTCCCCGCGGGCAGACCTAAGCCGGAGCGTGGTGGGAACTTCAAAGGACCACCTTCCACTGCGGGTGGATCCGATCATTTGACCACAGTCGGGACAAGATCTGAAAGGCTTAGTACCGTCGGGACCAACCAGAACCAGTTCGCCGAGGGCCAACTTCAGCAGTTGAAACATGCTTGGACTGAGCCTCCGCGTGAGGGTGGTGAAGGTGGGGAACTTGCTCAGGATAAGGGCTCGAAGGGAAAAGGCAAAGTCAAACATAGTCCTTCCGATGCTTCAAACGCCATCACCAGGAGGAACGCTGCTGAAAATCGCAAACCTAAAGATGGTGTGAAATATTCATTTGGAAATGATTCAGATGAAGAAGGGACTATGTCCACCGTTATTTAGTGAGAGCCAAGACGTCATAGAAAACCTCCCGAACAAACATATTTAAATGGAGTTCGAGGCTTCTATGCACGAGGACTTCTATTTTCATCACTTTCTGTTGACCTTCAACTATACAATATCCTCTCTTTTGATCGACAGTTCACCCAATCGACGCAGTCATAACTTTGTTTTACTTTCACAAGACATCATAGGAGAGCACTATTGTGAGGGGATTAGGTCGGAAATCATGCATTTTGTCTCTTTTCACTTTTATAGGCGTGGTATCATGACACACCCCCTTCTTTACTTTTGTTTCCCTCCTAAAAGACTTATCTCTTTTTACATGGATCACTGTATGTATTTAACAATGGTTCTACCTAATGGTTAGCCTAGTTTCTTAGTTATCCAAACGTTCAACTGAGAGGAGATATCATTTTAATTCATATGATTATAAATGTTAAACCAAATACAAGATGATTAAAGGCCAACCGTTACTCAAAACGCTCCCTTAGTATAGAAAAGCCTACACGGTTAACCATTCTTGATTGGCGAATGGCCAAAATAATTCCAGCAATAAACCATAGTTGCCGAACCTGACTTCTTACCATCAAAACCAAAATTTGATTAAGTCAGGGTAAAGATGATATAAACATAAGTGATGATGATGATAATTATAATGATAAATAATGACAGTACCTCGTTATCGAACCTTAAAGGATAACGCAGAATATTTGATTCCCGCGCGCTATTTCTCTCCCCAAAAGACAAAAGAGAGACAGTTAGCCCAAAGTTCATGTCTAGTTGATCTCGTCCCAAAACGATGTTCAATAACAATAGAATCAATAATTTACTTACGTGGTGCATCAGGGTCAATAGGAACTTGGGGGAGTTCAGTGTATGGTATGGGAGGGGGTATCCATCTTGTAGTTGTAGCATTTATAGGATGATCTCGAGGACTGATGCCGGCGGGTGACGCGCCGGCTAGCTCGATGAGTTTGAATAAGGGAATAAGGAATGCAAAAAGGAATGCAGCCGTTGTCGATTGGATGGGCATCGGTGATGTCTTTCCTTTTTTCGGACTGCAAGATGTGTATGTTAGTATTAATATTGATGCATAAAATAATATGAGATAGATGTTTAATAGGATTAAAAAGAACGAGAATGATTGGTTACATACAAACACGCCGAGGTTTATAGAGCCTATATGTATAAGAGATATTGAAAAAAGTGACAACATTGGGCGGAAGATTAGGTATAGATCCGTCAAGGGTTATCGAGTATCAATTGATAAAGCTTTTTGCAGGTTAGAGGCAGAGGCGCTGACGGTTATATACTAGTAGATTATGCAATAACACCGATAATATAGCAAGTCCAGCTTGAGCTACTTGGATTATAAACGTTGAAGTTTTTTGTTTCTGCGCGGGGAAGTCCTGTTATGGGGACCATCGACGAGTAGGAAGGTATGGTGCTAGATGACCCAAAGATAGAATAAAGAAAGTTTCGATATCTCATGAAACGAGAGAAAAGGATATCCTTGACGCAGGCCGTCACAACTTTCTCACGATAATGTTTCCAAACCGCAACAAAGGGGTGGGTATATAGAAGAAAGTAGGTTGGTTCTAATCGATATTACCGCGTAGGTGAAACGGTAAAATGACTAAAATCGCATTTAATCCCCAACAGCCTAGTAGAGAATACTATAGTTGAGTTTTTCGTATCCACAATGCTAGGCGCCGAGGATTTCTTCGATTCGATCATGAGTGGTGCGCCATTTTGACTACTGGGTTAGGAATAATACGGTGAAGGGATGGTTCCCAACTGATGTAGCATTTTTGATTTTATGTACCCTAGATGAAAAGTAAATGCTGAAAGTGCAGGATCCATTGTTATGCTGTCGACGTCAAGGACGGTCTCATGTGAGGAAAAGCTTTCAGTTTCCGATATTTTAAGTCGATATGATATGTCTGGCCCAGCTGGAGGAGGAGGAAACTATCAAACTTTAATATTTAGCTGGAGAACAATCTTAAGATTTTTGTTGGATATGTCGTCCGGTGAAATACTATTGCGCAGATGTTGGAAGGATGTAGGTGTAAAACGAACTGATCAACGACCGAGTGTTGCAGGGTGTTGGAGGCACGTCTGGATGCCATCTATTGCCCAGTCCCCGTTTCCGTTTCTGGTAATTCTGATTGAGAGATTGATATAACACCGCGCCTCACATACCAATACCACTGTTATGGCCTTTGCCCCCTGAGCATGAGGAGTTTTTTGTGGGTAGAGATAGCAAAATATGGCATTGGACTCATAAACGTTTAAACTGGCTACCTGGTAATAGACAAATGGAAGATAAGAAGAGGCCAAAGTAACGCCGGCTTGAGAGTATGACATAATGGAAAGGAAATAGCCATCAACATAGCCATTGATCAGGATGTATGTACCCCTAATAAATTTCTACTACTTATCAGGAAGATTTCTGTTGCCTAATTTCGTCAAGTCTGTCCAGCAGGTACGACAGCATCTCCAAGTCCACATTTGCATCCTGTATTTCCTTCTATAAGAGACAATGTTCGTTAGAAAGCTCTTCACTTTTTTCTATTGTAGGGCCAGCTCATACCTTCAAGTCAGCATCTGCAACCCCGTCTCCTGTGCCCACGTTCTTAAACGTTGTCAAAGACTTCTTGATCACTTCAATCCAGCGTCTTTGAATTTCGGCGGACCAATCTGGCCTTGTGACACTAAGGTGGTTCCTGAGGTCGTCATTCGCCCATACCAAGTAGTACAGATTGGCAGTAGCTGAAATTGTCGAATATGCCTCATTAAACCGAACCCACCCATCTCGGATACCTCGTTTTAGGAACTCCTCCTCGTAGTCTGGGAATAGATTTAATATGAGGGTATCGAGTATAAGGGGGCTCAGGAAAATCGATTCCTTGGCGCCGCTCGCTTTCCCCTTCTGCGCAGCAAGTATCTCATCCTTGAGGTACCCGATTATCGCTGCTTTAAGAGCCTCAAAGGGACAGTGTTCAAGAGTATCCTTAATAAATCCTAAACGCAAGTCTTCGCGAGGGTTCAAATGGAGAATCGTAGTTGCATGAAGGTAAGTTAATCCTCTGAGGTCTGGCTCAGATAGCGTGGCTGACAGAGCTGAGTATTTCTAAACAAAAAAAATGTTAGAAATGCTTTCATCGAACGTTCAAGTGCCAGATTAAGAAATACCTGGATATATAGGAAGAATTTGTCGTCGTCACTTGGAATATTACCAAGTTGCGAGAGCTCCCCGTCTTTGTTGGATTGCCTAATAATCCAGCTCCCAATGAAGACCAAAGCATCAATGACAGAGCCCTCCACACCTTCAGGGAGATATTTGGAGGTTAGATTGGCATGCTCCGGGAAGATCTTTATGTTCAGTGAATTCGAATCTTCGCCTTTAAGCACTTTTCTATTAAGCTTAGCAGCAAGGAGGAGAAGGGATCCAACGTAGGAAAGTGGGATCTCTTCCGCAGATGTCGGGGCAGTTGGGGAACCTGGTTCTTCAGGCTCCACGCATTCGTCTTCTGGTTCTAGTACTTGTTAGCTTGATAATTACCCTCTTCCCTCTGGAGAATCACCTACCAAAGTTGGCATCGAGACAAGTCTGGAGAAGGTTTTCAATGTTCATGCCAACGCTGTCACTTAAGCTCTAAACGCAACAATTCAGGTCAGCCATGATTCACAAAAATTGAACCCGAGTTATGATACGAACCAAAAAAGCCACCATAACCTGCCCAATTGCTAATTTGTCCTGTGTACTATCTGTAGGGCCCTTTCCGTGAGGGTGTGTATGGGCGTGGCTGGCGACAGTTCTTGGGACGACTTTCTCAGGCCGAACTTTTTTATCCCAAGCTGATGCCCATTCCATCATCGTGGCATTATCTCTCGGTAACGTTAGGAAAGCCTCAACTCCGTGGGTAATGAAGGCTTGTATCAGTTTGACTTGAATGGGAACATCTACGTCTGTATCTGATTTGGTTGGTGCAAGAGACACGACAAATTCGATAATCTGGTCCAAGATATCGCAGAGCGGCGTGAGAGGAAGGGATTTCGACGCCTTTGTTACCATGCTAAGCAGACTCATCAAACTTGTTGCAAAGAATTTCGATGGAGTCTTCATCCTCAACCTCTTCTGAACCTGAACCAGCAGTCGAAGAAGGATTTTAGCGGTTGATAAAGCTGTCGGCGAAACCTTTTGCTTCGGGGTGAAGTCCTCGTCGTCCTCATCTTCGTTATCCTCTGAGTCGGAGTCCTCCTCTTCCGGCATCTTTCGGAAATCGAGATTCTTTATCTTGCCTGTGACCACAAGGAACACTTCCTTTGAGTTCCCGTTATTGGCACATTGGTCAAGCAGTAGGTCTGCTCGTACTACGACGGCCTTTTGGTCCTCAGCGTCGGAGCTATCTCTACCCACAGGCCTAGCTGCGAATTTGAGGAGAATGGGAATCGCATCCCATGCTATGTCAGATGCCAATTCACTCTAACCACGTTAGTTTCAAGGGCATGACCTAAAATCGCGGAACTGCCCGGAGACGTACGTTCTTCTCAAAGAGGACTTCTAGGCCCTGTAGGAGTTTGTTCTGATCTGCAAACGAATAACGATTGTACGCAGTCGAAGTGTGGAGGTCGAGGATTGTGCTGAAGGTGACATGATCCTATACCCAACATTAGATACACAGCACGGGCCAAGGTGAAGCAGCCATTATGACGTACCTGTGTTTGAGAGAGCTCTTCTGCCGCAGCATTCAGATTTTCGAGGGCTTGTTCTACCGGAATAGCAGGAGGGATAGACAAAGTACTCGGTGTCCTCGTAGGGAGAGGAGGCGGTTTTGGGGCTGCACTCATTGTATCGGATCGCTTCGAAGTTGTTGGGACGGTAAGATGTCGAGATGGGGGTTGAGCAATGGACAGGCCCAAGTTGGTCAGTTTAGGCCGTGTTGGTGGGTTGCTGGCTGTGTCGTCATTAGCCTCGGTGCCCCAGCCCCACTTCAAGCTGGCCTGGCCTGGCCCTGGCCGGGCTGCCCCGCTTGACAGTTGCATTTTAGCCCACAACACACACTTACCTTACAGACGGGTAATTGACACGCAGAAGTAGTACCCAGGTACTTAGCTTATAACTATACGAACTAGATTGAAGTTGACGGTTGAATTATATCAGAGGGAAGTATCTACCTAGGTAGATTGGCGTCTAATTTCGGGGCAATACGCTATTTAAGCATATCCCACAAGTATAATACATATACATGCACGCACATGTGTACGAAACTTGTTATCTTTCTGCCTTCGTACTACCAGCCACAAACAGGCCTGGTGTTTCATAGCTTCCCAGGGTTTATTAACTGATCCAATCGAAGGAATTATCCAATCTACTTTTTGGATAGAGTAACTGTAACATTAACCGTTGTACTCCCATCGACAGTGCTCGTGAGCTCGTATTTCTCATTGTCGTCGCCAGTAATTTCAGCCTTGAAGGAGGGCTCTTGTCCACTCAACCAAGTCAGTTTCAAATCTATAAAATCGAAATTTTCTTGGTCGAGCATATTCCATGATGCATTCCCCTCTTCGGAGTCTTTAATTTCGTCGAGAGTCTCCTTGAAAGTTTCAGAGCTATGGCCGCTGATGACCTGGGGAGGATACTTTTCAAAGTCACTGCCTGTTTGACCTCCATGGCCGGTGAATGTCAATGGAAAGTCGGCATCATTCTTGATGGTAATAGTAATGCTATAGGCTACAGCAGATGTGGATACTTGTTAGTAAGCGGATATATCTTTTGTCTTATTGCTAGGATGCCAGAGATCCTTACCAGGCGCCATGACTTTTGATATCCAATTGGATGGATGTAATGCTCTGCGGCACAGTTGAAGCTCGGCTTTTCTTGGAAGATAATCTATGATGATATCAACAGTTATGAACGTGCCTATACGTGTGTAAGTATCGATTTTGAGTCCCAACCGGCCGGGAAATCAAGAGCTTCAGCTCCGCTCGTACCCCACTTAGCTGGATGCAGCCTAAATCGAGGGTCATGGCGCCGGCAGGCTCATTACAAACAACGCAATCGTGATTGGAACCGTTGAGGTCGTCATGGTGTTCGTGCGGCATGTGCGGCAGTATTTGAAGGGACCCTTGCTTAACACGCTTCTTTACGCGTTAATTGGCAGCTGCAAAACGAACTAAGCTGCAAACTCGCTTCTGCTTGGTTACTGTGAGTTACCTCTGGCAAACGCGAGCTTCACCCAAACATCCCACACTCTTCACCCTTATTTTACCACAGGCCTCAGAGGACGCCACTTGTCGACCATACATATATCCTTTGCTGCTGAGGTTACTATAGAATTTTCGGTTCTACATCCTTAACGACAAAGCTTCCGTATTTTCCGCCGTCTGTCTCCTTCCTTTACGACGGCCAAGATGGTAGTAGCTGTCGCAAAGCGGGTCCTGGGTGACCAAACCGCCTCACATAATAATAATTTTAATAGCATGGCTAGCAAGAAACGAAAACTCGACATAGCTGGCCCGAGCCAGAACCAGAAGCTCGCGAAACTCTCGCAGGTTAAGTCGTCGTTCGAAGAAGACCTCGGCAGGTTGACACAGGAAATCGGTGATCTGAAAGGAGGTTAGAGGTCAATTGTCCAGATATTGGGGAACGGTTTGGCTAATATTTTCTGGATATAGCCAATGCGGAAACGGACCAGAAATGGGCTCGTCCGAGTATGGATGATTGGAAACCAAACGAAGCCGATTTGAGTACGGCGCCCGGAGCTTGAGGTGTTTCGATTTGGATCAAAGCTAACGTCGATTAGTATTTCAACAAATTGATACAGAAGATGGATATTGGAATGGGAAACCCTGTGTTAGGCTATTTGGTGTTACTGAGGTACGAGATATTATCGAGCTGGAGGTCACCGAAGACTCCTGCTAATAACTTTACAGTCAGGGCATTCCGTCTTACTCCATGTCACCGATTTCCTACACTACCTTTATGTTCAAGCCCCGGTTGGCTTTAATCAGTCACACATCCTCCCATATCATGATTTCTTGGAACATAGGATCGGAGCTGGCGGTGCAGATGTCATTGCTAGCACTCAGCTTGTGATGAGAGAGAATCTCTACGGTTTCCAAGGGAATCAAAAATCACCTTACATCAAAATCACAGTCACCGATCCGAAACATATCCCTAAAGTCCGGAGATTCCTGGAATCGCGTGAATCTGACTCCAATTATGACGGGATGTGGAATGGTGTTAGCGGGGGGATTATGACATTTGACAATATTCAATACATCATGAGGTTCATGGTAGACACCAAGGTAGGCCCAATGTTGTGTGACTTTATGCTGCAAGCTATTAATTTTTATTATTCGAAACGTGCAGATGTCTGGAATGTCTTGGGTCGAGGTCAAGAAGGACAAATACAAATATGTCCCAACAGGAGCCAATAGTATCCGCTTAGGATCAGCCCAGATCGAGGCTTCCTGCCATTATAAAGATCTGATTACACACCAAGCTGAAGGCGAATGGTCGAAAATGGCTCCTCTGCGTGTTCTGTCCTTTGACATCGAATGTGCCGGTCGCAAAGGAATTTTCCCGGATCCAAAAATCGACCCTGTTATTCAGATCGCATCAGTTGTCACAAGATACGGAGACAAGCAACCCTTCATACGAAATGTGTTCTGCCTCAATACCTGTGCTCTCATCGCAGGTTGCCAGCTCTGTGAATTCTCAAGGGAAGACCAGATGTTGCGTGCTTGGACGAAATTCCTCCAAGAAGTCGACCCCGATGTTATAATTGGCTACAATATTGCAAACTTCGATTTTCCTTATCTTTTGGAACGCGCAGAAACCTTGAAGGTGAAGGACTTCCCATTTTGGACCAGACTCAATGGAACGAAATCCGAAGCCAGGGCATCAACATTTTCTTCAAAGCAAATGGGAAACAGAGAATCCAAAACGACCAACACCAACGGCAGAATCCAATTGGATGTTCTCCAGCTTGTTCAGAGGGACTATCAGCTCAGAAGTTACACTTTGAATTCTGTCAGTGCCCATTTCCTCAACGAACAAAAGGAGGATGTCCACCACACCATGATCACCGAACTATTCAATGGGACCCCGGAGTCAAGACGTCGTTTGGCCGTCTACTGTCTCAAGGATGCTTATTTACCCCAGCGCCTCATGGATAAGCTCATGTGCCTTATTAACTACGCTGAAATGGCTCGTGTCACGGGTGTTCCTTTCAACTTCCTTCTAGCACGTGGTCAGCAAGTCAAGTTCTTGTCCCAGCTATTCCGAAAAGCCGGAGAGCAGTCTCTCGTTGTCCCAAACCGTGAGCAAAAGGTCGGCGGCGGCGGCGACGAAGAGCAGTATGAAGGTGCTACAGTTATTGAACCCACCCGTGGCTTTTATAAAGAACCTGTTGCTACCCTCGATTTTGCCTCTCTGTACCCGAGTATTATGATGGCGCACAATCTTTGCTATACTACGCTAACGAAGCAAGAACATATGGATAAAATGGGGATGAAAGAGGGTGAAGATTACCATGTTACCCCGACTGGCGATGTTTTTGTGAACACGAGTGTTAGGAAGGGGTTACTCGTTACCATTTTTGAGGATCTTCTGGGGGCCAGAAAACGAGCGAAGAACGTGGGTACCCTCCTAAAATCAGAAGCAGCATGGTAAAGCATAGCTAACTAAAAACACTACAGGATCTTAAAAACGAAACCGATCCTTTTAAGAAGGCTGTCTTGAACGGTAGGCAATTGGCTTTAAAGATTTCCGCCAATTCCGTCTACGGTCTTACTGGCGCTACAAATGGTAAACTGCCATGTTTGGCCATTGCTAGTAGTTGTACTAGTTACGGTCGAGAGATGATTGAGGCCACTAAAGCCGAAGTAGAGAAGAGATACACAATTGCGAACGGGTACTCTCATGATGCCCAGGTCATCTACGGTGATACCGATTCCGTCATGGTTAAATTTGGGCCAAAAGATCTGAAAAAAGTCATGGCGATGGGCGAAGAAGCCGCTGCGTTCGTTTCCAGCAAGTTTATCAACCCCATTAAACTTGAGTTCGAGAAGGTGTACTTTCCATACCTTTTGATCAACAAGAAGCGATATGCAGGTCTATATTGGACAAATCCGAACAAGTACGACAAAATGGATTCGAAGGGGATTGAAACTGTTCGAAGAGATAACTGTCGACTTGTGCAGACGGTTATCGAAACGGTTTTGAAGAAAATCCTAATTGACCAAGACGAAGACGGAGCACAGGCGTACGTTAAGGATATGATATCAGATCTATTGCAAAATAAAGTCGATATGTCGAATTTGGTGATTACAAAGGCGCTATCGAAGGAGGAGTATGCAGCAAAACAGGCTCACGTGGAGCTTGCTGAAAGAATGAGGAAAAGAGACGCCGGTTCTGCGCCAACTCTAGGGGACCGTGTCGCCTATGTCATTGTGAAGGGAGCAGGAGGCGCGAAGAATTACGAGAAGTCCGAGGACCCGATTTACGTACTAGAGCACAATGTCCCCATCGACACGAAATATTATCTTGAGCAACAACTAGCGAAACCCTTGCACAGAATTTTCGAGCCCATCCTTGGGGCAAAAAGGGCGGACCAGTTGCGTAAGCTAAAGAGGATTACTAATTTTAGATAAGTTGATGCTAATTCAATCTTGATAGTTACTGGTGATCACACAAGAACGATTTCAGTTGCTGCACCAACTATGGGCGGGTTGATGAAGTTTGCAAAGAAGACGCAGACATGTATGGGATGCAAGACCCCTTTGACAAGGAAAGATGAGGCAGGTGGTGCTGTTTGTCATAGCTGCCAGGATCGCAGTGCGGAACTTTACCAGAAAACCGTAAGCCAGCTGCTTTCGAATTGGTGTATTATTATGCGACAAGTTTATTCTAACCCAATATTTTAGCTCTCCAAAGTTTCTGACCTGGAAGTGAGGTTTGGAAGATTATGGACCCAGTGCCAGAGGTAAGTTGGCATAGTTGCACAAATTATTAAATGCAGGGCTAATATTTGAGGGTCAGATGCCAAGGATCGCTTCATTGCGAAGTTATCTGCAGCAGCAGGGATTGTCCGATCTTCTACATGAGGATGAAAGCCAAGAAGGAGGTTGAAGAAATGGGCAAAGAGTTAAAACGGTTTGATTATGGGTTATCGGCGTGGTAAATCTTCGTTAGATCCCCTTTTGGTTTAATTTCGACGACTTGAAAGATTGAATAGTAATAAGATGGGGGTTTTCTTGTATATTTTTGGGGTCTGTTTTTTTGAAAATACGGCAACGTTACTGCGACTTTACACGGATTCATGAAAATATTCTCAATGGTAGGCATTAGCCATATTTTTACTGGCCCATGAACCCACAAATAATAGAGCGTTCGAGAACTACAGTATTAGACTTTGGTGAAGAAAATAGGATCTAGAGGTGAGACTAGTTAACGGTTAAAGCGCACCGGAGCATGCAGTGGTTAACGTTCCTGGATCTCCTGGGAAAATCTAAATTCCAAGCTAGTGATAAATGCCGAACTAGCTTGATCGAAACTTGATATACTCGAGTACTCCCAGCGCTCCACCTAATTATATTGATTGCATCATGGCCAGCGATACTAAACCCACGAGGTATCTGGATGTCCGATGGACTATCTCGAACAGTAGACCCCGCCACCGGCCACCGGCCATGCACCGGCCATGCACCGACCATGTGCTCTCCGCCACTAAATATACATCCACATCCATTCAAGAAGGTTGGCAGAGAATACCCTGCGATTGGCGGACGCGCCCCAATAGTGACTTGCATCGGTCGGGTGCGACCCCAAAGTGCTGCAGGTGTGCTGAACCAGGGAGCTCCAGTCGGGGTCTGAACTAAGGCCAAGGATCACAGCCGGACAGAGCTACTCGATTCAAGGAAATTTAATGGCTCAAGGGCAGTTTGCCTTAGCTAAATTTTAACCAACGTTATCAGATCCTGTTAGTAATTGCCCTCGACTTCTCCGACCCCGCCGCCCTTATAAGTCTGATGGAGTATTCGATATAAAGCGCTGGAAGGTCTGGAAATTTTCAAAGCTAGACGGTCTCAAAATCCGAATTCTCTCGCAACTTAGGTAATTAAAGAAGCACGACAGCTGTCAGTATCCTATGCGGGATATCCTCATGGGCTGCTACAATTAACTTCCCAGACTGCCAAACATCCCTGCTGAACCTCCACAGCCTTCCTGTCGAATCGAAACATCATACCTCTTCTGCGCTTCACTCGGCTTGTCGATTTTAAGTCTCCGGCGTGGCTCGAATCGATGATTTGGATATCCTTCCCACCATAGCTTCTACTAGATATTTTTTTCTTGCAACTCCGCAGGCTTTGCATTTGTCTTAAGTTCTGACGTTGGCTTTTTGAATTTCGACGTAGACCCGATCTGCGGTTCTGGTAAACTGAAGCTCAGCCTTCTGAGATTAGCTTACTTAATCCTGCTCACCCTCAAAATACACACCTCACGGCCTCCACTGCTCTAATTCACTCCTTCAGCAGCACGTACTCAACAATATCCTTATTTCCCGCTTCCCAAACTCGAATAAAAAATTTGTATCACTATGGAGGAGGAGGTCAATCAACGTGTTACCTGGCTTCTCTCGAGCTTAAAAGGCAATGCTGGTGCCCCGCCACCAGATATTGCGGCCCAGCTCAAGGGAATTGAACAAACGTCGAGGTCTCCCTCAACATCCCTCCTAGATCTTCCATACGACATCCTTTCTATTATCCTCGAGCATGTACCACCATACGAAATTCCTCGTCTACGAAGGGTTTCCAGAGCCTTCAACAGCTTCCTGACCAAGGATCACGTGCTTTCGCCTTTGCTCCGATTTCACTTTCCCTATCATGTTAGGGATTCGTTACATGGAGGTGCTCTTCAACAGAATGGAGGCAATGACTACGAAACAAACACTCCAAATGCTGGGGTTGGACATAACAATGTAATTGTGGGAGCACCTCAGGCATTTGATTCGGCACTCAAGCGGTTTTTTAACCGAGCGAGGGGGAAGCCAACATCGATTACAGTTATCAGTGGGGTTCGACTGGATGCCTGTTACGAAACGGAAACCTCGTACGATCACATGTTCCTTGTATTCCACCATGTTTCTGGTCGAGTCTTCATATACGACAGCGGAAACCGCTTTCCCAACCGCCCTTACGTCACTCTTGACGTCCGGGGCCTCGGGCTCCCATGGTTCGGGTATAGAGTCCCTCGTCGGAACGTTCGACAATCTGTCGTTCTAGACAAGCGAGTCTTGATTGTGAGCGGAACGAGGGAATTTGAAAACGACCCAGAACGCAGGATCCCACAAGCAGTCTATTCACTTCACAATTATCCGGAAGTTGAATTTGTCGGGATCTGGCGGGGAGTATCATATCACGAACATCTAAACAGCCTTTGCGCGAACGACGAGTGGATCGGCTGCAGGGTCAATAGACATTTCATCAAGCTCGTCAAAATCTCATCACTACGCCAGCGAACTGCCCAACCCGAGAACCCCGCTGGCGCTGGCCCCCCCAACAGCAGGCTCGCGCCAGCGCCACATCCATACGAGCTTACATTTGCTCACCCTTCCAAAGGATATATTAAGGATGTACACCTTGCGAAGGATCATGTTTTTGTCTACTCTGTTATTATGGATGAGGACGAGAACGGGCATGGGCAAATCGACGTTTTTAGCATCAATTTGATCCCCAACGAGCACCGAGATAAACAGCTATACGAAATTGCGCATGTCCGATCTGTGGTTTTACACGCGTGGCAAGGCATGTTCATGGAGTATATCGGGTATCCGAATCCCGAGGATGTCCCCGAAGCGATGAGATGCCAGAGGTGGGATAAAATATACCCGTTCATGAAAGGGAGCCGCCACCATGGAATGCCTGAGGAGGATGGTGAAAGTGTTATGATGACCCTTGGTAAAACTTTCAGAGCTAATGGCAACATACCTATCGGTTGTGCGAGGATTTTTGCGCAGTCAGAGAAAGCGAACCGGGAAGGCGAACCGTTGATTGTTGAGACTGTGGCGCCGGGAAATATAATTCCGTTCTGTGTGGCATTAGAACAGGGGATCCAGGAGGACGATGCGATGCATACGCTTTTATTGCCCGCTGCGAGAGGAACGATGAAGAGTAGGGCGGAGATTATGGAAGAAAGTGAAGGTCATATAGGATTTGTACCGCAACCGTGGGATCCAGATGTCCCAGCGAGTCCTGATGCCATGCACTTCAACTCTGGAAACTCACAAGATCCACTGCCAGGAGATGATGCAGCCTACCTGTTACATTTTGGAAACCCTGGCTTTGCATTCGGGAATGATAAGAAAGCCGAACCGACGTTGCCAACCCCAAGCATCAGAGAGGCATGGTACTTGGATCAGGACCAAACCCAGAGGACCAGTGTCATTACAGAAGAGGGCTTATTTCATATATTCTATGATGAACCGGCAGTTGATGAAAAGGCGTTGAATTTGGTGACACAACAGAGCGCTACGGCTAATGGTGGTGGCACCCCGACATTAAAAGATCCTATCCAGTTATTCCCGAGTCATATGCAGCATATCCCGCTCGAGGAAATATTCGATATAAACATCCCGTTCTTAGAGGTTTCGTTTGAGAATGCGACAATTGGGGATACCCCGAGTCAGCACGAAGAAGACATGAATGTCAAGAAGGCGAAATTAGATAAGCTAATGAGAAGTGTAAGGGGTGGATGGAGCTGCTATGTTTGGAGCGCAGAGACATGGAATGGGTTCTTGATTACAACCCCAGATGATGCAAAGATGGTTGTTTTGAGGTATGATTGATTTGGGATTCGTTTAAAAGAGGACGGGTATTAGGATGTATATAGAAGAATGGTAGGGCTTGGAGTCAAATATGGGTAATATTAGGAATTAACGCGTTGGGTAACATGATTTAACGCGGGGAGGTTGCTATCTATAAACGCTTATGGCGAATACATCGATAATTAGGGAATTTAAACTTGAAATGGGAGATATCTCAAAAATATTTTGTGTATACTGCTCGTTCAATAGGTACATAGAGCTGGGTCAATGAGTGTACATGCGCCTCTTCGACTGAAGCTGAATTAAAAGTATTTTATATCATGTATCAACTGAGAAACTCTATGATACTTGAAGGGATCCATAAGGCCCACGCTTTGAGGCAGTAATTAACAGCCTAGAATTCATAGCCTCAGGTATCAGATCACCCAGTTTCTGGTATTTTGTCATGAGGCAAGATAGCCTTGTGGTGGCTCCGAGACTAGCCTTGTGGCGCCAACCACAAAGGCGCCATACTATAGCCAGCTCCGAAACACCGACATAAAAGAACGCTCCTCAATGGTTCATTGAATATTAATCGTGGAGAGATCATGGGCTATTATATATTCTGTTCTCGTGCGCTTCAAATCGTATTTGTGAAATCTTAGTGTAACAGGCTGGAGAAACAGAGAAAGGTACCATTCAAACTGCTGCTAAGAGCTTAGTTAGAACTATAAAATCATAGAAAGAGCTAGTCTTGTAGAAAGAGCCTGCTTCACCAAGTGTTCGGGATGCAATTTTAATAGATATAAACCTAGGCATACGATATAATAAAACGATAAGTCCACCAGCACTACGAGACCAACCAGCACCGTTGCGCCTTCATGGCACGCAAACCATTTTCGCGTTGTTGTGTGTGGGATTTTGCAATATCAATCCAACAACAACACATTAAGGCTGCCAAGCCGGATGGTAGATGTCTACGGAACCCTCTCGATTCTATCGCCATGATGAGGTCTCAAAACGCAAGAATGGGAGCTCCGAACTGTAAGAAAAACCAATGAAGTCGCACAGGTTTGTGATCCGTCATTTATCTTATGAATAATGGCTGTTTTTTATATAATTATTTTTAAACTTTTGTTTACTCGCTGTCTTATATGCATATCCGACCCGTTCCCCGGATACTAGTGTTACAACCCCAGTTAATGTTCGGTAAGCAAGCTACGAACGGACGTCATTTCGAACAAGTTTCGGAAGGCAAAGTGCGGAACAACGGATCAAAGGGCTACTAGGCTCAATCGCTTCTCATTCGACTCGCTAAATCGCGGGGTTCCTCGATAGATTCGAGTGTCTATATAACCGTAAGCATCTTTCATTATACTCGAATCTTTCGTTTGATACTTCGATACATCTGGAATATTGTTTATCATCAAGTGTTTTTTTTTCTCATTCCAAGGCCAAGAATTACATTTTTTATGCCAAATCGCCCTTAAATTTGCTATTACCTCAATTATTACATCTCAAATCGGATATTTCCATTGCTTTACCAAAATGTCGGGATCTGTATGTCGCCATCAGTCGTGTGATCCGTAAAATTCGAAGCGCTTTACCTTCTGACCTCCTTACTTAGCCAACTTTTTCCAAGAGCGAAATCACAGCCTCTCTTGTCCGAGCCAAGCAAGAACGGAAAATCAGTTTCGAAGAACTCGGCAAAGCGATTGGGCGAGATGAAGTCGCTGTGGCGGCAATCTTCTACGGACAACACCATGCATCCCGGGAAGACATTGTGGGGCTTGCAAAAGCCCTCAATATAGATGAAAACCTACTATCGTCTCAATTATCAGACTTTCCCGACAGGGGCAGTGGCGTTGAGATGCCGCGTAAGTTCCGTCTTGCCGAGTTGAATTATCCAAGGGTTATTTTTCCCTTCTAACGGGGATAAATTTTTCCCTTGAGTTTGGGTGCAATATAGCGAAGGAGCCTTTGATCTACCGCCTATATGAGATAGTTCAAAATTATGGACAAGCCTATAGAGCCGTGATGAATGAAAAGTACGTAATGCACAGACCCTCCCCTTTCGGGTTTAATATTTAAATTTCTTCTTTCTGTTTCGTTCTTTGGTTCTTTCTTTCTTTCTTTTTTTTTTTTTCCGTCTCGCCTGTAATGCCGAGCCACGGGTAAGCACAATTATGTAACGGTTTTTTTTGTTTTCTGAACTTTGCTTTTACTAGGTTCGGAGATGGTATCATGAGTGCCATTGCGTTTTCAACCAAGGTGGACAAGGAAGTTGATGAGCAAGGGAACACATGGGTTAATATAAGTATGCGGGGTAAATGGTAAGATAAAGCCTCATTCTTACGACAGGACGTGTGTTCGGGGATACCCGAGGAATTTTACATGATTGTTTTACTGATCACATTTCTGGCTATCGTGCAGGTTGCCATATTCGAGATTTTAATTGGGAGGACCCGTGGGAACGTGGGTAGGGTTTGCAGAAATATCCTTGATTCGTTGGAAAGAGATATGACATCTTGAAAAGAAAAGAAAGAAAGAAAAAAATTTCATACAGTTTGCACTTATCATTCTTCTTTTCTGCTTCCTCACATCGACCCAAATTGGTGGTTTATCTCCAATATTATAGTTACACTCGTGTATACAATTTTGTACCCCAAGAACACCTGACTCCAATAAAGTATCCAAAAAGGAAGAAAGGAAAATAAAATGTAGACTTGGTTTAGGAAACGTGTATGTGGTCATGCCCTTTACGCATTCGCTGATACTATGATACCTGGCCGAATGTTATCCGGGTATTGGAATTTGGAGCTCTTGATTGCATCTTCCCGTTCTTTCTCACCTTGAGCATAATTTCTTCGTGCAGCATCTAAGATGAAGTCCCTTGCAGTAATAGGCGGATACTTTTTCAAAGGCCCTTGGATCACAGCGGATCTGATTGGTTGGTTGAAGAATCTAACGAAAGTTAGTCTGATGATATCGGGAATAGAAGGAAAAAAGGGGATTGAAACTTACGCAATACTATGCCTTGCCTTCTGACTCTCTCCTGTACGAGGATTCCGGACACGGTGGAATAGACTCTTCAGTCTGTCATCCGACAGCGACATCAACATGTCTCCGATGTTGCCTTGCATAAAGTTAGCATTCCCAATTAGATCACACAGGCATATTATCGACAGCAGGTTTTTTCTCCTTGTATACTTACAGACTATCTCGCCAGTATTAGCCTTGACGGGCGTCCAGACATCACTCATTCCGAAACTGGTGTAACATTCCCGACCAGGACAAACCTCGAGGCCGTCTTCACCGGTACGTTGGAACAATAGGGTGAGGAAGTCGTAATCTGTATGAGCACCGGCTCGGATATGTCCGTCAGGAATTGCCCGAGTCTCGTTTTCATGATAGTGTAAAAGCCTGAGTGTCGTCATAGCTTCGTTAGATCTGATGTCGTGGATTTTTGTGAAGTAATCTTCTTCGAGGCCGAGTCCGATCGCAAGACAAGAGAGAATACGCATGGAAACGGTCTGTGTCTTTTCTATGAATCCTGATATTGTCTTGTGAAAATCCGGAATATGGTCATCCACGACGGGCCATGTTGGGTCATATCGTCTGTGATACTGAAGCTGGATTGATTCCTTCTGGTCTGGCAGGTTGGTGGAGGGTCTGATCTGGGCCCTCTTCTCCCAGCCTGTATTTTGCTCTCTGATGAACGGAGTCCTAGATTTCACATCTTCCGGTAATCGAAAGAAGGATTCCCTACGTATAGTCAGATTACTACTTCACACACAGTGCCGGGCAGAAGTTCGAGAGTCTGAGACATGGACTCGACAGTTGATATATTTCCATAGAAAATGCGTTGACGTGGGGGCGAAATGCAACACATGGAAACGTTAGAACTTACGATATCCGAAAGGCCTCTTCGATATCTGCTTTTGAGGGCGAGTCCTGATCCTTTATTATGAAGAATCCGACATTTTCAGCAGCGTTCATAATCTCCTTCTGAATCTCATTTTTGCGATTATCCCAATCGTGCAGGGAGATGCGAGGTATCTGGCGACTATTTTCTGTAGGCATGATTTGATATCGTATGTTATGGTAAATGATGTGGATGGATTGATTTAAGCTTAAAGGTTATAGAAGATCGATCTTAAAGAGAAAGTTTTATATAGAAGAACTAGAAAATGGGCCAAAAGTCTTGGTGATATATATTTTGAGATAAACTTCTCGGTTTTCCCCGACAGACTTCAGATAGCACTAGCAAGGACTGCGCCGCCTTTTATATGTTTCTCGCCGTATGTCCAAGTAGAACTTTCCAGTAATGATGGCGAAATGTTGGAAAATACGGTGGTAGATAGAAATGTCAACGCAGAGATTTATTCCCGTATGCATACTAATCCTAGTTACCGGCTTTGAATGATATGTTGGGAACGATAGGCTTGGAGATATCTCCTTTGGGTCCCTGCCCAGCAGTTAGCTCCACAGTCCACTTTAGTCGTCCACAGGGCTCGATGGTTCGTGGCATTCACAGCACCGAGTCAGCGCTAAACGTATCGGCCGTGAATGCGAAGCATGTAAGTACGCATGATATACTGAGCACTTACAGGTATCCGCTTCGAGTGTCCGAGCTTGCACAACGGCACGGCTCAAGGAAACAGGACCCAGTCTGTGATATTACCACATGGGTATGCGTGAGTGCGCTCTGTATAAAATTTTCAGATGTGGGAAGTTAAATCAAATTCCCTGGTCACAGATTGCACTCGTCCCGAAGTTTCCCACCCGCCTGGGGTTAGACGTGATGCAGCTTCTTGATTTTATAACCAATTATGGCTGCCGCCGTCCAGCCAGTTGGGTTCGGTTCACGGTCCTAGGAATTTTTCACCTCGGTGATATCCGAAGCAAGTTCTCTGCAAGGGAGGAAAAGAAGGAAGAGATGAGTTCCACAAGTCGCGAACTCCTATTTCGTTTTTTTTTTTTCTTTTGTGAGAATTTCCTAAAGGAATGCAACTGGCGAGAGCTCGAAGCAGGCCCAAGTCGGCTCGAGTCTGCACAATTCGCTTATCAGTTGGGAGTCGCACAAGACCTTCAACCACCTTTCGGCCGGCTCAGTTGCCCTGTTGGTCCATTGCACAACTTTGGCGATTGGCGATTGGACAGGGACTGGTTTATGCAAGATCCAGCTTCGGCTATTGTCGGGCGCCTGGGGTCAGAGAATTCAATTTGAACTTGGGTGAAGTTGATGACGGCCGACAATATAGAAGAGATATTGCATTTGCTCCACGTCTTCTACTAATCAGAAGTGTGGGGTGGGTTTGCGTGTGCAGTTTCAATATCAACATATTCCTGGGTCGCACTAATTTTGTCGGCTTTCTCCGCTCACAGAAAACGGCCAGAACGAAGAAGCCCCTCCATCTTGAAAAAATACGACAATCACGAAATATATGCAATGCCGTTGGGATGGGACAGGGCAAAAAAACCCCTCATAGAGGCTTAAATCTTCGGGCAGATACGAGCGGGAGTGAAGTTCAAACTAGCTGGCACGTGCGAAGAGACACATGGTCCACGTTTAGTGATACGGTGGGTGTATAAATGACCACTTACCGTCGATAACACGAGCCCATGCGCATATCTTCCTGTGAATCGTCTGAAGGGTCTGGCAGTCCGAGCCGCAGTTCATTAATATAAAACCGGATATATATGGCATTACTCGAGCACCTCGAAATTATTCCATATCGCATCATTGGTACCGATACCCAGGCCAAGGACGGACGGACGAAACCTCAACTAGGTACTACCAGACTTTCTTTTATCCGAGGATGGGTCCCGGAGATGTTCGCCACTTGGATACTTAGGCAAGGATGGTGCCTCGACCTGTCTTTTGGGTTTGGATCGTAGAGTGGATTAATGTAAAGTCCCTCACCTGGATTGGTAACAGCGGGCAAACGGTGCAGGTTGTCGGACAGAAACATGGTTTCCATTCAATAGAAGTTGCAGGATTTAGGTCGGTTTGGGTCGACGAAAGTGCAATTTGAAGCTGTCAATTGACAATAGACGTACATGCCTAACCCAGCGGCGGCCCAAGTCATACGATAACGGAACGTCTGACAGCCTGCAATATAATACAGGCATAGACGTTTGTGAATCCTGTATGCTCTGTATGCTGGTGATCCTCGATACGATTTCGAAATATTTCGTGCTGAGCTACATTCCAATGCCGGGTCCCCCATGGCTTCATGGAGACCTGACAGATGTCGAAATGAATATGACGCGTCCTTCCGAAGCTGGACGGGGTTAAGTTCGCAATTTCTGTTCTCGGGTTAGTGCTCATTGGGACCGACAGCCGAGGCTTACTCCTATTGGACAGCTGCCCTCAGCTGAAGCAGCGAAGACTAAGCCAGAAAGGGCTGGATGGCGATAAACTGCCCCCGCACAGTACATCGTCGCCAAGATGAGTTCCGGCCTTGGACGATTCCACTGTCAACTGTCTGCTACTGTCTCCGGCAGCCCTGTCACAGCTGTCATAATTATAGTAGCAATGAGGAGTCGCTGTTGATTGCAATTGGCGTTAATACTATCCGTATTTTCGTGGTGTACTTTGTAGAATACTCACAAGTTTTGGTGGAGCGATACATCTGATGACAGCGGGGTACGTTACCTGTTACAGAATCCAAACAGTAACACCAGCCACCGATTACATCAGTACATCCCACAACAGCGCTACAGCTAGCAGCTCCTCACAACCACAAACATCATCCGGCATTCATTATCTGTAGTGTATACATCGAAAACAAGGTTTGTGCATGACATTGTCATCCCGGTTCGACCGTTATCTATGCATATTCGGCCTAGAATTCTAATTCTAATACTTTGCGGCTATAGTTCGAGCTCTTTCTAGCCCAGTGTACCCTTGGTGTGAAACTTTCGCGAAAATGGGAAGATCCAGGTCCCGTTCTCGTTCCCGTCAGAGCGGCGGAGATGACGGCGAACGTCGAAGGCGCAAGTCCAAAGACCGTTCTAGAAGTCGTGACGATGATAAATATGAAGGAGAAACAAAGGAGGAACGAAGGGCCCGAAGACATCGGAAGCGCAAAGAGGAAAAGGGAGAGGAGTATTCCACTCGAGCCGCGCAGGATAAACCTGAGTCCGGCTACACAGTACCAGGAGGCTTCGATTATCAAGCCCCTTCTGGTTATGGTGTCGCCGGAAGTGCGCCATACCCCGAAAGCCCACAGGAGCAACGTTCTGGATATGGCGGTGAATATCAACAAGGCGGGGAATATCAACATGGAAACTATCCTGCCGATAGTTACGCTCAATCGCAATATGGAGCAGGAGGATATCAGGCTCCAGCCGCTCCAGCCGCTCCAACCGGAGAATACGACCAAGCTCACCAGGAATATTCAGGACACTCCCAAGGCTACTCTGCTGAACACCAATCGTATAGCGGCCAGTATCATGAGGGACAGTCATATGGCGGACAGCATGAAGGACAATCGTATCAACAGCATGAAGGAAGCGGTTACTACCAGCATACTTCACCTCAACCGACTACCCATTATGGACCACCAGCTGAACAATACGGTGCTACGGGGGGTGAATATCATGATCCAAACTATGGTCAAGCTGGCTATGCGGCTCCACAGCCCCCATATCCCGTCGAGTACGGCGAGGACCCTAACAGCTCAGCCCAGGGCTATTACGGAGGCGGCGCTTCTTCCAACGGTAAGGGTTTCCCATAATATTTGTTCGAGTGCATTCTAACGAATGTGATCTAGAGTACCCAGCTGGAGGATACCCCCCTCCAACAGGTGCGCCAGGTGAAACCCCACGAAACCCTTCTACTCATAACTACCAACCTCGCGCCGAACCATCTGGTCCTCCACCCGAAGCCGAGCCCCAGTTCGACTATTCCCATACGCCTACACAGTCATTTGCTCCTGAAGTGAGCTGGAGACCGACAGCTGCTCCTGAAACAGAGAAGCAATCGGTGTTTAGAAGCTTCAGAACCGGTTTGCACAATGCTATCCGTGAAGTAACAAATACGGGTAAAATCCAAGTGCATTCAGGCATGCACGAGGGGGGTGTTTGTACGGATCCAGATCACTTCCATAGTTCCAATAGATTCGAAAGTTTCGCAGGGGTTTACCCTGGAAATTCGATTAAATGGTTTGTTGACGGGTAAGTCGTCACCACTTATAACCTTTTCTAATAGCTCTCGCTAATTTTTTTGTTTATAGAAAGGATTACTGTAAGTATATTATCCGATGGCTCTATCGCTAGATATACTAAGACTTTCAAGGCTGGGCTGTTGCCGAAGCAATCAAGAATGCTCGCCACAGCATTTGGATTCTCGACTGGTGGCTTTCCCCGGAGTTGCACCTTAGACGTCCCGCAGCTAAACACGAAGAGTACCGTCTCGACCGAATGCTTAAAGCGGCTGCAGAAAGAGGAGTTATCGTCAACATAATTGTCTACAAGGAAGTTACTCAAGCCTTGACCTTGAGCTCGGCACATACGAAGCATTTCTTGGAAGAACAACATCCAAATATCCAAGTTTTTAGACACCCAGACCATACTCCTGATGGGAAAGTTGTTTTGTCAAAGTTGATTAAGGGAAACCTTTTGAATACACTTACTAGCTTCACAAACACCGACCAGATCGTTCTCTACTGGGCCCATCACGAGAAACTCTGTCTGATTGATGGTGTTATTCCTGGCGAAGGAATTGCCTTCATGGTGAGCCCGGGAAGCCCCCTCGTATGTCAAACGAGAAGCTAATGAGTGTAAAGGGTGGCCTCGATCTCTGCTGGGGTAGATGGGATCTTCCGCATCATCCTATTTCTGACGTTCACCCAACCGATATCAAAGAAACCGTCTTCCTAGGTCAGGATTACAACAATGCTCGTGTGATGGACTTCCACACCGTAGACCAATGGACGCAGAATAAGCTCAAGAGGACAGAAAGCAGCAGAATGGGTAAGTAGTTACTTTCTTTTTTTTAAAAAAAGGGGGTGTGAGCTAGATGTATTAATTTATATTCCTAGGCTGGTCCGATGTTGCCCTTTGCTTGAGTGGCCCGACAGTTGACGACTTGAAAACCCACTTTATGCAACGTTGGAACTTCATCCTCGAATCTAAGTACGGGCTAAAAGACACTAAGTATCATCCGATCGAGGTCCCCGTTCATTCGCATGGCGGCTTTGGGCACGGTGGTATTACTCATGCGGCAAGTAAAATAAAGAGCGGTATGAAGGGCATTATTGGCTTCCAGAGCGGTGGTGGTTACGAAGAAGAAGAACGACGTGAAGAAAGCTCAGGACGTCGCGGGAGCAGGCGTCAACGCAGAGGCGGCAGGGAGGATTATGATGCGGACCTCGCATGGTCGGATTCCGATGACGACTCAAGAAAGAAAGGACGCAGAAAGCAAGAACGTTATGGAGAAGAGGAACAATCAAGGGCTGGTCACCACGGTGGATACTACCAGCAGCAGCAGTATCAGCAGCAGCAGCAACAGCAGCATCCTCCTCCTCACCACAGCGCTCACCCGATCAACTGTCAAATTGTCCGAAGTATCAGCCCTTGGAGCCACAATATGAAGACAGAGCATTCGATTCAAAATGCATACGTCCAAGTCATTAACCACGCCCACCACTTCGTTTACATTGAAAACCAGGTTAGTAACATCGGTAGGAGTAAATTATGCATAATACTAACCAGGCTTGCTCTAGTTCTTCATTACCGCCACTGATGGAGGTCGAGTCGTCAAGAACAGAATTGGAGAGGCCCTTGTCAACAGAATCGTTAGGGCTCACCGCGAACGCCAGAAATTCCGAGTAATCGTCGTCATGCCTTCTGTTCCAGCTTTTGCAGGTGACCTTAAGGATGATGGTGCTTTGGGGACACGTGTGATTATGGAATACCAATACGACTCTATTGTCAGAGGTGATAAAGGACCGGATGGAAAAGGCAGATCTATCTACGAAAAGCTATACGCAGAGGGTGTTAACCCATCGGACTATATTCGATTCTACAACTTGCGCAACTATGATCGTATCAATATTTCTCGAGAGCTTGAGACAGCGGAAGCACAGACAAAATTTGAGTATGAGGTTGCACAACAAGCCTTGGAAGACAAGATCGGCGCTGGGTGGCAGACTGCCGAAGCACATAGTGAAGCACTCGATGAATGGGGCCGAGTCAAGGGTGCCAGTGCCTCTGTCTGGGACAGTGTGGCTCAATGCTCAATGTTAGGTGGTGGGGATGTTCGAGATGCCCCATGGGCTGGTGACCCAGATAAGGAGATCGATGCCTTCGTTTCCGAAGAACTTTACATCCACTCGAAGGTAGGATATCTGCCCTAGAATTCTATACAAATGGTTTACTGACGAAGCTTTAGCTTCTTATCGCTGATGACAGGATCGCAATTTGTGGCTCCGCCAACATCAACGACCGCTCGCAGCTCGGTGATCATGATTCCGAAATCGCCATTATCATCGAAGACCAAACCCCTCTGCAATCTCTGATGAATGGACAACAATACACCGCCTCTCATTTTGCGGGTACTCTTCGGCGTTACATCTTCCGCAAGCATCTTGGTCTCGTTCCCGCCCAGGCGGCCGATGAAGTCGACCAAAATTCACTCCCCGTTCCCGCGCCTAATGTCTACGATTTCGACTCTACCGAGGACAAGTTGGTTATGGATCCTCTCGGCGACTCATTCTGGAATCATTGGAATGGTATTGCTTCCACGAACACCCAAGTATTCACTAAAGTTTTCCACGCTGGTATGTTTCCTCCCCCTTGTCCTTATTTCAAGCCTAGAGGATTGAGCTAACGGTTTTCAAAGTGCCATGCGACGATGTTGTCAACTGGGAGCAATACACTCAGCACTATGGCAAGTACTTTGCGCCTCGAGGCACTAAGGAGAAGCCAGAGCCACCATTGTACCTCAGCGGTCATGTCGTCAAGTCAAATTTCGCAGAGGGCGCCGAGGGGGCCAGGCAAGTCAAGGAGGAGCTCGCGAAGGTTCGAGGTAGCTTGGTCGAAATGCCGCTTAAATTCATGCAAAATGTTGATTTTGCTAAGGAGGCTGCTGGATACAATGCTTTTACTGAGGAGCTTTATACTTAAGCGCCTAGCCATTTGGATTTGGGATAGTCTATCGTCAAGCGTGAAAAGTACACCTGTGGCCGGCGGTTTTTGCAGCGTCTGAATTGCGTCTTACCTGAATGTCATTTATACATGTATCTAAAAGAGAACTGAATGAAATATATTCCCATGAGGGAAACCAGTGCTACATGATGCAATAGCCCAAAAGCCAGATAGGAAGGTCCTGAGATAACAGTCAATCCAATCCAATCAAATCCAGTCAATCCCGACACTTATCGACAGCTTGGCCAACAGCCAATCATATACCGGTATCTTCCAACAAAGGCAACACAATTGTGCTTTGCGAAGACAGACTTCTACTAGAGTATCTCGGTATCTAAGTACTTAAGTAGGTAGATAGGCACACGCATATTTGGTAGTTATTACCTAGGTACCTATTAATGGGGCCATAAAACAATAAAGTGGCCTAGCTAGTATGTAGAAAAAATACGGGTTTTAGTGAGGCTTTGGGCCAGTTGGTGCATGGTGCCTTGTTTTTTTGGTCCACCACACGTTCAGAGGAAGGGGATGTGCCATTCAACACCACCAACCTCAACTTCACAGACTTCATTCACAAGAATACATAACAATCCTGCAAGTTCAAGAAGCTCCCGGCAGCTTCCAGCCCCTATTTTTTGCTATTCTATTGTCTCAAAAATTGTGAGTACTGGAACCCCCAGAGTTTTACCTCCACTCATCCCTTCCCCCCGCCCATCTCTCCTCGCATCAATATGAAGTCTGCGGCTTCTTTGTTGCTACCACCATCACCATAATCATTGTAACTACCATCTTCGTCATATGGCCTTTTGTCCTGCCATATGACCAATGATATTGTCCAGTTCTTGTTGAGCTCTCTCTCTCTCTCCCTCTTCGTTTTGCAGTTTTCGCTTGGGACAAATTCCTATATTAGTAAGCTGTGGTTATACCACTCATCTGTTTGCAAGATGGAGAGGTCTTCATTCAAGAAACCAGAAGCCCAAATTCCAAAGATCATCACACAATCTCCTTCTCCCATCAAGCCCATAGCTAACAATACCTTCCTCACTGTTCCCAGCCACTACGCGTTTCAATCTCGAAGCCCTACGCCGGTACAGTCTCGATTGCCTCAGATGCACGACGAAGCCAAAGTCAAGATTTCAAAGCCATTAACTCGCGTACAAACTAAAAAGATGCAAGAAGGCATCATTAAAAACTTCTGTGACCGAGTTCACGCCCTAGAGGAAGAAGTTGGGACGAAGACCGCTGAAGCTGAGAAACTTCAAATGCAACTTGGCGAAATCACCAGCCTGGCCAAAGGTGCTCAAACCAACCTTGAAAAGGTTGTTGGGCAGAACAAGCTTGTCCAAGAGAGTCTTACCCAGCTCGAAAGTGTCCTGCGAGTGAGTGATCTAATGTCATTGGGAATACTGATCTAGTGTGAACTACAAAGCTAATTCCCCTCTTCCATAGAAAATCGAGAATCTTAACATAACTCACGGCGACGAAGGTACGTCAGAAAGTACTGCTAACTCAAAGATTGGTGCCTATCACGCTAACGGAGTCTCATAGTGGTTTCTAATGTCCAGCCTCTGGATGAAGGAATCCCGGCAAGTGGGACGGATACGAAAGTAGAAGATGAGGACGTTCCCACACCCGTAGTTGCTAGAAGCGAACGCAGTTCTGTCGCACCAACTCCTGCGGAGGAAGCTCCGACTCCTCAACTACCGACAGCGAGTGACGTTGCTAACCTTTTCGATTTCCATGCCGATGATGATGATGAAGGTGAAGATGAGGCTATCATCAAAAAAGAACAAGAGACCAACAAACCTACGGACCAGCAAAGTGGTCCAAGGCTAGGTAAGTACATAATAACATGAATTTCAATTAAGGCCCATTATAATAGCTCTAACGCCGTTCTCCAGCATCGACCATTGTCTCTCCCGGTGCCCCTGACCCTTTCGCTTTTGATGATGCAGCGGTCGAGGCTGTCTATACAGACCAATCTGAGGGCAAGATCCAACATCCCCACGGAACCCCAAGCCACCAGACAGTTGTTCCAATTAAGCCTATTGCTGTTGCCCAAGAGCCGGCCCCAATGCCCCTTCAACAACCAATTGGAGACCCTGCTATGGCACCGTTCCAGAAACTTGCAGATGTTATGAAGCAAACTCTCCAAAGCGCTACCCCTGTGGGTAACATGAATCCTGCTCCTCAGCAGCCAGTCGCTTCGGGACTTCACATCAACGCGGCTCCTGTCAAAGGGCCCGGCCCAGCCGCTGCTAGTAGAGCCTCAAGCAGAGGTCAATCTATGTACACAGCCAGGCTTACGACTCTGCCACCCGACTTTTTTCATAGTGGTAATTTCCCAGGCATCCAAGGCACGCTTTATGAGGAGGCACAACTTTGCGATCGCGCATCATATACGAGTGAAAGGGTTCCTGTTTTGAGGCTCCAAAATATCCCCAAGGCTATCAGTATCGGGGATGTTCTTGACAATCTCGCCGGTGGTCCTCTTTACCGCATCAGTACTACCAAAGGGGGCCCTGATGATACCTTCAAGCATGTTCGCATCACGTTCGTCCATCTTCATCATGCCAATGCATTTCTTGAATTCGCTCAGAAAAACCACGGAATATACATTAAAGACTGTCCGAATCGCATCCAAGTCATCCAAGATCCTAGGGAAAAGCCAAATGTCATAAGCTACACAACTTTTCGCAAGATGATGACGGAAAATGTTACAAGAATGGTCTATGTTGATGGTTTCCGAAAGGACTTTTGGACTACCAGAAAGCTTCGCGACCTTATTGTCGTCGCTGTTGACAAGCTTCGTGTTGAAGACCCTGATAGGTATCAATTCAAAGAACCGATTTGTGATAAGGTGGATATCATTACGGCTGCAATGGGCAACAGCAAAGAAAGGGGGGTTGAAGGTCTCATTGGTTTGAGAAGCATTGGATGGGCTATTTTGTGAGTTTCTAGGCATTTCCCCCTACCATCCGAGGACACCCTAATCACTTAGTGATCGTAGTCCTAAGTTGAAATCATACTAATAGCATCAATAGGGTTCGAACTGCCCTCCATGGCCTTCAGCACCCTGAGGGATTTTATAAGGAGCGTGTTGAAGGAGAACTTGGTCCCAGCATTAATCCGAGCGATGACCCATCTAGGATTCCGACTTTGCGTGCTTTTTGGGTCCCTGATACCGCCGATAAGCCCCTTGATAGAATGGCAAAATAAACTAACCGTGACGTTTAACCGTTTACTATTTCTTTGAGCGATCGTTCTCTTACAGAAGGAATGTTCGTACCTTCTTTCTATGTGGTGGGTTAAGGTTTTGTTTCTTGGTTTTATTCTACTATAGCTATGGTACATACTCTGCTTCATCTGGGTTTGTCCCCCAGATTTCAATTACTTCGATAGCTCTAGGAAAAAACATCTTAAATTTTTATGGAGGTTTGCTCTTCTCCCTGCCAATCGATATGGATTCTGCATAGAATCGGAATGGACTCCGACATTCGCCTGTTTCTTTATTATTCTGATGGAGATGGAAACAATAGAAATAACTACTTGATTCTTCTCGATTTTTTTTAAAAAATCTCCTAAACCCGCTTGACAAATCAATTCAACTAAAAGTAGGTAGAAAGCAATAAAAATAAAGTTAAACAAGCAATTGCTTGCCCGTACAGCGCACCCAAAACAGTCCAAACTATTACCCTCTTTTCCTTCAATCATTAATAGTCGTCGTCATCGTCGTTATTATCCGCAAAGAAAAGCCCACCATGTTCTCGTCGCAAGTGGTCATAGATCAAACCAGCTAGCGATGCTTTGCCACAGACATAACACCAATGCTGCCCACATGGACAAGTTATATGGTTACAACCAGCCATCTTCTCAGTCAGAACACTGCATTTCGGACAATGCTTCATATCCCTTTCTCCTGGCTTCCGCTTCTCTTCTTCGCATTCTTCACACACGAATCCGTTGAGCTCAGCAGGCTGGCCACCTTGTGCGCAGACTCGCGCCATCCAAATCTTCGCTGTGTCGCAATCGACGCCTTGATAACATGCATTGTTAGTGAGAGGAAAATGCAACAGACACTGCGTTGTAGACGCTTTTAGGAAATCTTGAGAACTTACACCATCCGAAAATCCACTTTCCTCTTTTCTTGACAGCCTCTTGTACCCCCGCTAATGTGGCAACGTTTAATCCGTACCCCCTCAGAATCTTCGCCGCGGGCTCTCGTCTACAGAACGGACAATGCAACGAATTCAAATTTACCACCTTACCAGGCTCATTCATCCCATACCAACTCTTGATACAATCTGTACAGATCTTATTATGACACCCACGTCTTCCGCAAGCTTCGTGAAGATCTTGGGGTTTGAATGAAGAGTCAAAACATAGGTTGCAAGTCTTGTACTCGATCGTGTTAGATGAAATCCATTTCTGATACTGTTCGAGCAACTCGTTTACGTTCTGAATTGGCTTCTTGCGGATGGTAAGGGAGAGATCAGTCGTCTGTGGGAAGATGGAGATATTGTCGTAAAGGACTTCTGCTGTGTGAGTCTTGACTGTAGCATAAATCGATCTCCCTGTGAACCCGATGGTTAAGCCTTTCTGACCAATGATCCAAGCGGCTGTATTTTCCTTGTTAAGTTCGCGGGCAGTAGTTGGGCGGTCGACGATAGTTGGACGACCTTCTTCGCAGAAAACACATTGGAAGTCCTTGGCCGCTTCGGTACGGTATTCTTCTGGCCAAATGACTCTGTTGGTACAGGTTTTGCAGGAGACGAATGGCGCTTTACCCGCGGCTGGGTAACGGCAGTAGTGGCACTTTGGCTTGACATTGAGCTTGTCAATGTCATAGACAACATATGCGCAGCGGCATTCAGAGCTTCCACATTCAACCCAGTGTCTGGGAGTCTTTTCACCTTGTTCGGTCTCAGCACGGATCGCAATCGCATCTTCTCGCTCCTTAGGATTCTTCCAGTCTTTGGAGGGCACGGTACAGAGACCACAGATTCCATCCTTCGACATGATGGTTACGCTGCGGTCGTGCTTGCATTTGCGGCACTTGACGAGTGGGCCGACGTACCCTGTTGTCTTCTCTGGAGTGAAAGGGATGCGAGCAACTAACTCGGTGTCGAGGTTGAGTTCGGCCAATTTGTATCCATTGAGGGTTTTGAACAACGATACCTCAAAATCGGTAAGAATGCCGTCTTTACCGTTCTTGCGATCTTTTTCGTCGCAATGGACTAAGAGGCGCATACATTCTAAACTCCAGTTCTCTCCGACTTCGATATCTGCCCATTTTCCACGGAAGGCAACTAATGTTTCCCTAGCCGCTTCTTGAAGACCTGGGATTTGAACACCGATTTTCGTGCATAATGCTGCTAATAAGGCTCCTGCTCGAGCAGAGAGGTAGGTGCCTGGAAGAACAAGGTGCAACAGAATCTTCCAAAACTGTCGCTTATGCTCCTTATTGGCCAGAACAAATGGAATCTTCTCAACGATCTTATCGTCTCGCAAATGTTCTGGGCATTCCTCCTTTGAAGGAATAAAAACCAACTTCGTTAATACTTTACCTAATCTCTTGAGGACAGTGTGATGACAAGAGCGGGCTATCTCAAGGAGTTCACCTCGGCTCCAATGGGCTGCTCCGACCCCTGCTTCCGTAGGATCGATGCAAACGGCTGGGTAAACATCTTCCGCGGGGACAGAAGCGATGATTCGCTCGATTTCTTTAGTTTGGTTGTAACTTTCCTCAAGCCAAACTTTCATGTTGTTCTTGATAGGTCCATCAGCCATGTTGCCTACGGCAACTGCGAAGGCATTAACGACTTTATCACGAGGAGGGGAGTTTCTTTCAGCACACATGACTCGCCATAGTTCTCCAAATACAGGGTTCAATGAAATAGTTGAGACATCAAACTCGATTATGGTCTATAACAACACCGTTAGTTTTTGAAAGAGACCTCAGTTAATTATATTTTGGGTCCGATATACGCATACGTACCTCCAACGTTTCATATACAAGAGCCTGGTATTCCGGGTCTTGCGCAAAGTGCAATGCAAAGTCCTGAACAGCTTCTCGTCGATGATGCACATCCCTATTGACATCATATTGCTGCTTCGTGAGAGAATGCACTAGCACTTTATCGTTATCGAACTTTGGCAAGAAACCACCGCTGTTCTTTGGGGTTTCGTCCTTAACTGCCTTGAACTTTTTTGCCAAAGACGATGGCCAGCTCAGAGCCATGACTCCCGTCTCGGTTGTAGATCGAGGGGTTTGCTTGAGCCATGCCATTAATAGGTCCATTGACACCAGTGAAATGCTATGCGCTTCGACTTTATCCAAGGCAACAGCTACACCGTTGGTAGCTGCGCTTAGGATGACATACCAAGATGCATGGACGCCGAGGGATCCATCGAGGACGCTCATGACTTGGACTTTGTGCTTTGCCATAAGGCGACAGCAAGAAATCCAACTACACAAACCCCATTCGTTAATTTTCGAACCACTGCTTCAATATACTTTCAATAGCAAGAAACTTACTCAGTACACTCCATACCGATTGGATGTTTCTTCAACGCCGCCAACTCCTTCTGCCGCTGCCCACCCCATGATCGACTAACTTCAGAATGTGGTGGCGCATCCGTATACCAAAAACACAAAGTCCGTCTCCCCGGATTAAGATTCTTGATCAACGTCCAAACAGCACTCTTCGATGCCTCTGGATAATCCGCACCACCGCAGATTTCAATATTCTTCGCAAACTTGATGAGATCGACTTTATTCTTCGCATTCGTATGCGGCATGCCCACGTGATGCCAGCCACTAAACTCGATCTGACGATTGAACCGAAGGTTATCGTTATCATAATCACGGTAGGCGATAATGGAAATCGAAGTAAACGCAGATGTTAGGTTACTAAGAGCCAATATTTGCGGGAGAGAATGCTGCAGAGCGGCTAGATAGGTTGCCATGGACCCCGTGGCATCGGTGATAAAGCACAGGTCATACTGTTCCTTGGCCGCGGCGGCCTTGGAGGTTGAACCGGATGAAGACATCCTGGGGTAATTTTGTGGGGAAAAAGGCCCGGAGGAAACTTATTTTTATTTTTGGTAAAGTAATTAATTTAGAAGATGGGAGCTAAAAACTAGCGAGGCGGATCTAGTAGCAAGCAGGTGGTACAATCAATATCTCGACTGCGATATTGTTTGAATGTATTCGAAACTTCGAGAATTGAAAGTCTTAGAAACGAGGGGCTTAAATGCATTTCTAAGGGTCATTGATTAGAGTGAGTCAATGCTCACAATGAGTAGTCATTTACGAAAAGGGATCGGATTGAGAAAGAGAGCCCTTTCTCTATTCAAAGCGGTCTTGAAACGTCCAAACCGAAGAAGAGGCGCTAAGTTGTCTATTCGGGGAGGTTTTGGGGGAAAGGAACAAGAACCCGGCGCTATGGTGTTGGGTGTGGTAATTTAGTGAGTCAACACACAGACCCCGTTCCTTTTCTGGCCATGGGGGTAAGGTTGATTCGCAGGCAATTCAGCATATAGAGTACGCGTTCAAGCACGGATAGATTGATGAGCCTGTTTTCAGGCGCCGCCTAGGTTTCTAGTAATTTAATAAGTTTTACGATTGATTGACTTAAACTTGTTGCTGAATTGTCTGTTGTTCTCGGATTTGAATTGAATCAATTGCAATCAACTAGACTCTGTCGGCTGTCAAGGTTCTAATTGATATTGAGCCATTCGGTATATGGCCTCGTCCAGCTAATTACAATAAGAGTCCTTAAAGTTGAAAATCACACGGCAGCGAAACGAATTACAATTTTATCAGATACCAATATGACTATACACCTAGGCCACATGCTATCTGCGACCTGCTGGTATCGCCCTTTGCGAAATACAACGTTACAACAACACAAAATCTGCGAACATATCACGGGGTGACTCAATCGACATTGCATCGAAGGTGCCGTAGATACTCGGATAATTGTACTTTTCTACAAAGGCGGGCTTCGGATGTTTTTGCTTATATCTAGTCTAGTATTACTACATCACATTTATTTAAAGGGATGGACCTTCTTCATCCTTCAAGCTTCAAACAAGAATCGATTTATTGTACTTCTTCAAACAAAACTCGATTTATTGTACTTTCATTAATAGTGTGGGGTTATAATTATTGCTAGCTGTCATTGCTCATCGACATCGCATTGCGGCCCAAGTAAATACATGATCACTAAATTATCGATATTATTGACTCATCGAGTAGTGTATCCTCCATTGGCAAAGATTGTCTGGCCAGTAATCCACCCGCCCTCAGTGACAAGGAATTTGACTAGAGGAGCGATATCCTGGGTGCCAGTCAGACGACCACCCAGACCCTGGCTCTTATGGTAGGCAACAGCCTCAGGAGACTCTTGTGGGTAGAAGAAAGCTGCAAGATGTCAAATCAGCTTGGTACCCCGCGATTATCTTTGTAAATACGATCGATGGTTAAGACTCACGAGTATCCATAGGTCCAGGAGCAACTGCATTGACACTGATAAGTCTTGGTTGGAGTTCCTTGGAAACAGCACGAGTGAAGTGTTCGACAGGAGCTTTCGATCCAGCATAGGAGCTGTAGTATCCCGTGAAGGCAGCAAGAAGGGCTGTGACAATAGTGACAACCCTGCCTCCATCCTCAACATGCTTTGCGCTCGACTTTAGGACGAAAAATGCGCATTTGGAGTTGACCCTGAAATTTTTGATACTATCTATTAGCAGTGTATAGAATATTTTGTTTATTATTACCCCAGATCAGATTTGACTTACGCAAACATCTCATCATACTCGGCCTCGGTGATGCTGGTGATGTCCTTCTTGAGCACCTTTCCCACAGTATTAATCACTATATCGATCTTTCCGAAGTCCGATTTAACATCGGTGAAGAGCTTTTCGACGGCTGCTTCAGTAGTTAGATTGCCCTGGTAGGATTTGACCTTGGTACCGGGAAATTTATCCTTGAACTCCTTCTCGAGGCTTTCAGCATCTTGCTTCGACCTGTCCGAGTTGTAGTGAAGAGCCAAACTGGCGCCAAGAGGGGCAAGAGCCCTGGCGATATCTGCACCGAGGTTCTTAACTCCCCCGGTGATAAGAGCGACCTTGCCGGTAAGAGACATTGTAAGTTATCAATGAATCAATAAAGCAGGCTTGCGAGAGAAATCGAAAGCAACTCGACCGTAATGACCTAATAAGGTACACTATAGTTCGACAGCCAATCAAGGTTTGGTTTCTGTGGTTATTGGTTTCCAATATCAGAATATACTGGTATCTCGCGAGATGCTAGGTCTATAGATCAGAATGAAAGGGATTTTACCCTGACTTAAATAAATTTCCGGACCCAGGAAACTGCCACATCTTTACAATGGGGATATAGATATGCAAGTGGTGTTACAAGATGAACCACGTCTACAATCGAAGAGGGGTCTGCGAGGGGTACTGTAACACGAAAATGTCGACTTGCACGTCGCATCATTTTCCAGCTATAGTCCCCTGCCCTCATCTGCGCCTGGTCTCGAGGCTAGCTATAGTCCGCCAGCCCGATTGCGACACTGCATGCACGGGCTTGCATATGAGTGAAATATCCCTCATAATTACAAAATGTAGACATCTTCTAGTTTTCTAGGTACTAAAGTTCTGGCCTCGGAAAAGCATCGGGCTTCAGCCTATCCTTTCCATTCCCAATTTCTATTCAATCAGGTTTAGCTTTGGCTAGGTCTAGGTCTAGATCTGTCTAATACTATCCTACTATCTGCCTAAAAAGACCTTTCGACAATGGTCTGTAGCCTCTTTTTATTTTATTTTTTTTATTTTTACAATCGATGATATATGCTGTCAAGTTTCTACTTCGAACTCAGAGATGGGGTTAGCTTCCGTTCCACATGCATGTTACCACTTGCTTCATTAGTTTCCTTCGCTTGGGTACGGTTCCTGCACGATTCATCCGGTACTCGCTTATCTCTGCCTCGAATTTAGACCATATACCCGAATCTTCCCGGGCGAATCTATTGTGCATATTGCGCAAGGCAATTGCGCAACTAGAAGCATACATCGGCACCGACCGCCCAATGCAATGGAGAAACACTCAAGAGTTTGGGGAGAGAGGGGGAAAAAAAGAGAGGGAGACCGGAGGGAGAAAGAAAGAGCAGTGAAAACATCTGCACATGTAGGAGCCGGACCCGGCCGCGGCCTATGTGAGGACTAAGAGCAACTTCCAGACCATACCACGAACCACTAAAATATCTTGCTCAACCCATACAGAACCCATCGATATCACATTGCATTCTCGCTATCACCAACTATGCAAGATGTATATCACATACCTACCCTGCATAGCTGTGCGGATACATGTCTATAAATTTGGTTATTAATTGATCACTTTAAATCTTAACTCCGATCGATATTTCAATATTCCAATGTCCGCTATCCGCGGAAATATGAGTGATTGCCTGGCCAGGTTTTAGAGAGCATTCCAGCCCGTGGGTCCAATATTCGAATCATCCATCGGTTGCAGATGTGTAAACCAGACCAGCTCAAATTTCGTACTCAGCACTGATGTGTGATACCAATTCGGCGGGTTCCAGAGTCTATCCTTCAAAATTCCGTATGTTATAAACTTGTATTGGGGTTCCTGAGTATTTCTTTGCGTTTTGCAGATTTGATGTCCATGCTCGCCTTGAGCTTCTAGACATAATGCGATGCAATATACTTATACTTCTTGTCATAACTAGGGCTCAAACAGCGCATGCGCCAATGCATCGCCAATTCAGAACATTGATCAATCGGACGATTTTACTTCGGGATTGGGAATCTTAAGCATCGCATTGGCGGCGTACTAAATAGCAACCGCCCCAGGGTTACACCCGTATTTTCGCAGGCCCCGCCTTGCAGCTGTCATTGTTCACCGTACATATATACCTTAGTAGGTACTTACACTGACATATTAATACTCAACATTTGTGTAACCAATATGAGCGTGCTTCTGGACACCGGCAGTTATAACTTAGCTTAGGTAGCGAGCCAACCAGCCCAAAATCTTTTTTACAAAAACACATGACTCGGAGACCCATTGGCAATATTGGTAGCGAAACTGAATATATGGCTATAAGGTAGTCTTACGATTAAAAGCGGTCGCCAAAGAGTTTGAAATATCAAAACCCAAGTCCCGAATGGCTGAGGCGTGTAAGCCGAAGACTATCAGATGTTAATTGCATACCCAAGTACTTTATCCCTCATGAAGATATATAAATCCTACAATGTATATATATATATTACCTGATATCGACAGCGAATATATACATATATTCTTCCAAATCCATAAATCCCCCAGCTCGCTTTCGAGCTCTACCCAAGCCAACCAGAACCTTGTTCGAAACTTGAATCATTGGCACCGCAAGTGTTTTTCTGATAATATTTTTTTCGCATTCAATAACTAAGCAGTCTATGCATCATGCACTTCTAAAAAGAGATATCTTTAATATATATTTATACAGGGTGAGACGGAAAAACGGGTGCTTTCCTTGTCGCCTTCGCCCGTCTCTGCGCGCCAATTACAAGAGAATGATGAACTCCCGGCATGGTCTTAGCCTACTTTCGTTCCAAGAAAACGGGTGGCGATGGCCAAGAATCTCAAATTCGACGATTCGTGTAAAAAAAAAGAGAGAGTCGGCAAAGCTTGCCGTTTGAACCTCGAACGACGAGTTATTTGGAGTCGAGCTGGTAAGCCTGTCCTTTGATATCCGATTACGAGATGCAAGTTCAAGAGGCTTGTCCATGCGGAAACTTATGATGCGAATGCAATGTCAAAAAAGACGAGTACATACCTGTCATGTCCTAAGTATATAATACCGTTCCGATGCCCGACATAATCCTGACAAACCCTCAGCGAGGATCAGCATGTCTTATGCGTCGCAGGTTTGGAGTAAACGGCTTGTCAGGCATCTCAGCCTCACCCAGAAAGTATTTGGAAACCTGAGCATGGGACCCCTGCAAGCCTCCAAGTTCGGTAAAAGTTTACCATTTCTGGGGTCTACTTCCAACTGAAGAAAGCTTCGGCGGGTTGGTTGGTTGGTTTACCATTGGGCACCCCTCATGATGGTTTTGTAGTTCTTGTGATATTAAAGACGGGAACCGTCTCAGAAATCCGAATGTTTTCTAAGATTCACTATTGTTCCTCTACATGATCAGATATCGAGATACCTCCGGTCCCTTTCTATCGACTAAAGAAGAATCGGCAGAAGAACTGATACAGACAAGCTCGAGCTCACTCGCCTCGAGCATACTTACTTACCCTGCAGTCAGCAAGCTTAAACTGATACGATAGCTTCCAGGATCAAGCTTCAAAACAAGAAATCCGTCTTCCCACTGGCTACTATTCTCAAACCCGAAAAAGAGAACGTCGAGTTGAAAGTTTAAAGAGCTCTGTTTCCCGATAGTTAGTACTCGAAGAGCTAGCCAGCCCAAGAGTCGCAAATTCTTTTCTTCAACCCTTCTTTCGATTCCTTCGAGAAACCGTCGACTCCTCGTCTGATCCGATATCCGACTCAATTCTCTTTTTAACATAATATTTTTAAATTTGGATTTCCTCGGGTCTCACAGGAGCAGGTATCTCAAATACAATTTGCCGAAGGAACTGGTATCAGGCCATACGTACTCTGCTCTGTCGAGCATCTGAGCTAAGGTGCCCCTTCCAAGCGGCCGCGTCTAGATTTGGCACCTAGAATAGCTCAGCCGCAGACCACACCGTCAGCCTGGTTCACAAAAAATCCCACTACACCAAAAGAACCCTAAAGTAATACAAATAGTCTTTCGACGATACCATAATATATATCCATTGGCTCTTGGCCCTTTGTCTTATCTCCCTTCCTCTCTTCTTCTTCTTCTTTCTTCTTCTTCTTCTTCTTTTCTTTCTTCAATATGGAAAAACGGCTTCCAACACACACCCGCCGAGAATCATTTAGTCCTTCGCTTGGTTCACCAGACTCCGACACATTCGCCGAAGCCCGAAGAGGCTCTGTCTCCTCACATTCTGGTTCAAGTTATTCGCTAATCCACCATCCAGATAGCGACCTGGGTTCTAATAAAGGCAGCCCTCCACGCCAAAAAGGCCCACCACCTTCACTCCGAAAACACCCAGGCCACCAACGATCATTCTCAGGTAGTTTCTCAGGCTCTCCGCCCGCATCTCCCCGGGTTCCGGCTATAAAATCAATGCGTCCATCAGTAGAAAAGACAAAGACGCATACCCCGCGTGGGAGCGTAGATGATGGCGATTCGTTGTACAAGGGACCTCCAAAGCTTCATATGATCCGTGGGAAATGGATTTATTCCCGCCTGCGGACTATTTTATATCTACTGAACTGGGCTACTGCGCTTTGCACGTTTGTCCTTGTCGTTTATGTGTGGGCCGATGATTACCTACCATACAAAGATCGGGTCTCGACCCCCAGGCGGTTTTTGAGAGGTACTTGGGAGGAGTTGACGCAGGAACAGATTGATAGCGGGATTAGAGGGATGACGTTGAGGGCTTGGCCTGCGGATATCGATTTGACGGGTGTTTATTTAATTATTGCGTAAGTATAACTTTTTCAATCAAAGATTATTAAATGGGTATGATGCTAATTTGATTCATGGGTTTTATAGGATTTGTGGTACCGGCACTGTCGTCTTCTTCGGATTGTGGTTGCAGAATATCTTCCGAAGTGCGAAGTCGTATTATATCATGTTCACACGAACGGAATATTTTACTCTTGCCTTGCTTATCATCTGGTCTCTTGCATTCGGTGCTACGTAAGTACAATCCTACTAACACTTCTTATCTTTCTACAATATACTTATACTTATACAATCTATTCATAGTGCCGGATATATCACCCACATCTTCAAGGTTGACAATGATGACCGTGACTTCTGGAGCTGGACTTGTACTCGTGTCGGTATGGGTCATGACATTGTCTTCAAGCGTGAAATCTATTATGACGGGGACTGTGATCTTTTGGTAAGTTTCTTTTTATCTATCTTCATGAATCATACATAAGAGGCTAGGTACTAATATGAAATGATAACATTACAGACCGGTTCATGGTACACAATCCTCTGCCTCTGCGGCTTCTCTCTTTTGACCCTCCTCACCTTCCCAGCAAACATCGTCTACCACTCTCTCACCAAGAACAGTGGCTACAGCCGCTTCGAACAAAAGCTAGGATTGCGCGCCGATCAAGAGGAACGTATTGCGAGGAAGTTGGCGAAACGTCCACAGGAACAATGGAAGTTTCCAAAGTGGGCGAAGCAGCCAAAGTGGTCAAAATAGTCTTCGGGCCCCGTTCGTTCTATTCTGAAATTTCTATGATGCGATTATAGAATTTTTCTCCAGCTTCGAGTACTAGAATCTTCCTCACAATTATCCCCTCACCCCCTTCTCTTTTCTTTTTTGGCATTATATGTTTACGGTCTACGGATGATACCCTCGTTATATATCCCCCCGCTCTATCAAAATCCATAGTTTTTTTTTTCAAAAAAACATGTCGAATCTTTTTTCTCAACAGAACATCATCATAGCTTTTTATAACTTAGCGGTTTTCCTTTCAATACTTAAATTTCTGCATCTCTTTTTAATTGGAGTTTATTATCTATTAAAGGACAGTTTTATATGTTTTCCTTGTATCTAGCACCTTAAAAAAATAAACTTTTCACTCAGAGTCGTTAATAGTCTGACCAGCGTCCTTTTCCCTCCTCGTTTGATCTATAGTGTAGCAGTGGCGAAGAATTATTTGCATTTGGGCAAGTCAATCCTGATCTAGTCTTAGGGCTGAATGTGTGACCCCCAACCCAACATGCAACAAGTGGTTCTTCAATCAACAACCCGATGCATAACTGCCCTATTCGTGCCAATAAACCTCAAATACATCAACTGCTTTTCATGTAAAAACAAGGCGGGGCTAAACGGTAAGTCATATTCATCCAATAGAGCATCCATTTCCTCATCTATAGTTTCATAAATTCGTCAGCCAAACTTTATGATTTACGTTGCTGGAATTCTTAGATATGATGATTTGTGCATGCAAGGGGGAGGGAAGAGAGCTTACGGTTCAAACTCTTCAATTCGACCCCATTGACCGGACATCGACTTGGAAAGGTACCGTTGGAGTTTAGTAATATTTGGAATGGTTCGTTTATTTCCGTTACATTTTGGAAGTTGTAGTTGCGGGAGTGGAGACGTTGTCTGGAAAAAAAAAAATTTCAAATCAGACAATTACTGTTAATTGAGTAGCTAACACTGGCCGGGATAGGTATATAATAATGTATATCTTACCTCTCAACATCAAGCCCCCTAACATGATCCTTCTTTGCAAATCCAGCGCTTACAAATCTCCTCATTTCGGCAATTTGTTTCTCTAAATTCTCAAGGTGTGCCATAACCCCGAGCGATAAAGTAGTTTCTTCCTGCATTGTTGAAAACTGGTCGACTTGGACGTCTAAAGTGCTATTACCGATTCCAATAACCCCACCGGTGTTACCACATGTTCCATTGAGAATACTAGTACCATTCTGTAACCCCGCTGTCGTCGTCGTCGTCGAAATTTGTGATGGGGTTTGAGAAATGATTAGTGGGGTGTTTATCAACAATTCAGCTGTAGTATTTATATTCTGAAGATTTAAATTTGTAGCCATTGAAGCTGATGACGATGATGAGGATGAAGACGACGATGGGTTGTCTGCTAGAGCTACCTCTTGAGCGAGAGAATCAAGGACGTCGTTATTGATGATGTATTCTTGAACCGATGGGTTCGAGAAGTCTAGACCCGTCATGTCGTCTTGGAGTATCATGGGTAGAGGGAGGGTGTTTATTGGGAGGGTCTGGGATTGTTGTAATTGGGATTGATACCCTTCCGCGGTGCTTGTGGGAGTTAAGTGAAAGAGAGCTGCGGCTGTGGTATCGGGATATGGTGCTGTGGGGAAGTTGGATTGGTTGAAGGAGAGCATTGTGGGGGGATAACGTTTATAAAAATTATAAAATGGTAGAGTAGATGCTATATATTAAGAGAAATGTTTATAAGAAGTCGAGGTATACTTCAATCGAGGAAGATGAGGTTGGGATGGGGGCTTTTTTGACGGATGAGGAGTATTAGATGGGATTTATATACTCCCAATTGCCACATCGATATCTTCTGAAGTTCTTTTTTTTATTTTTTATAACTGAGAATGGGATGTATAGAAGACCTTGTTTCATTGGGTGGATGTGTAAAAGAGCAAGCAATTGAAGGGGGTTTGGTATAAGCATCAAGGGGGAAGTGGTCGATTGCATTGTCGTAGGACGGAGCTACTGAAGCGTGTATACCCCTAAGCTTCATTTCGAGGGTATCTAGGACTTCTAAGGGCCAATACCGGTCGATGTTTCGAAGACATCTTGTGGTAGAAGCTCTCGTAGATGCTAGAGCTGGAGTTGTAGATCTTAGACGCCTTTGTCATGAAGGTTGTAGAAGAAGAAGAAGCGTCTGGGGTTATCGTTCTGAGGCAGAGGAAGGGTATTAATAGCAGTCCGTCGAAACGGATGGATACTAAGTATATAAAGTGAGAAAGAAGCCAAAGCTCATGGGACGACATGCATGGCGCTGATTGTTTCAAACGGGAAGAGATATCGCTTAGTTCTTTCTTTTTCTTTTTCTTTCTTTGAAGTTTTGGGATCCTATAGCGGCTTCCAACCTGGTGATTGCTCGTCGCGAACCCTTTGAGACAAGAGTTTCGAAATCATGAGAATGAATTGAGCTAGCGGGTGCATGGCCAAAGCTCCTTAGCTTAGCCTACCTCACTCGGGTATGAAGATAGAGGGGAGGAAGACTGACATACCTTATTCTCATCCTTGATCTTTGAATATTTATGTTCATTCATTCCTATGTACACTATCTTACAGTATATACACTCCTATAATAGATCTCCGAATGTCCATTATAATGCATTATTTCCGCTTCTTTTCCTGTTCTTCTAGCATCTTCAATATAGAACTATCGCCTTTCTCTGCCTGCTCTCTCCGGATTTGATCCAACATGGACTCCTTCTGTTCCTCTACTTCTTCTTCGTCATCGTCATCGTAACGTTGGTTCCATACATCCTTTAACTGTGCCCATATCGCTTCACTTGGCATCATGTTATCGTACTTCTTTCGTGAGTTTGCAACTTTCTCTTGGTAGTCCATCGATCCCTTTGGTGCTATCGCATATAATAAACCTGGATGACCATGTTCCTAAAAACCCCACGAATGCAGAAGTTAGTATGTATACACATACATAATTATGTTCTACTGAGATGGAAAAGAAAGAGAGAAGATACTAACATTCATAACATGGTTGACGCAGTACGCCGTGGTACAGATCAATCCAAACGTATAAAAGTCCATCTTCCGCGGCGGCATAAAGATTATAACGGGACATATGATAGCAGCTGCAATAGCCGTTTTGTATCCCATATCCTTCATATATTTCTGCTTTTCCGTTAACTGTACGGGTAGCCGTGGTAATTGTTGTTGGTCATTGGGGAATGTGGGTGGACTGGGTGGTATTGAAGACGGTATTGTGGGTGCTACTGGGGCCGGTGGTGGAGGCGCCGTCTTTGAGACGGTGGAGTCCTTGTCGGAGGAGGACCCGCCGAAGGGGTTCCAAATCATTGTTGGAGAGGTTGTGGATGTTCTGGTCGCAAGGCTTTGGAAGGGTGGGATGTGCGACGGAGTGGGATGTTTTCGGTGGTTGAAACTTTTGGAAGGACTGGTTGTGTGACATTGAGACCATCAACACAAAATATTACGAAGCTCGCTTTAGAGATGGAAGTTCAGTCACATTTCGAAGAAACAGCATTAGATCTTGGGATGAGGTTTATGGGTAAAGGCATTGTATTGTTAGTTCAATAGTAGTTACATTGGTAGTATAGTATATGCAGAGGATGCCGTTTAACCTGCGAAGAAAAATATGTATCATGAAGGCTTAAAAAAAAAAAGTTGTGAGAGAGAAGTAATCAGGCAGCCCGTTCTCCTCATCCATTCCCAAATCCAACGCCCAAGCTCCACCACTCCATCCTATGAATCGTATTATTGGTTTTAATTTAATTTAATTTAATTTAATTTTGAGGTATTCTTCTTTTAGGCTTCACGGATAGCCTAATCCCAATGGTTGTCGCTTTGTCCCCATCTGAAGTGCCATTGATTTGTGTCGGTCCTGCCCCAGCCAAATGCTCTTCTTTGATCACCGACGGCGCCGAAAAAATCAACAGCACCTCCCAGCATGTTATCCATAAATTGGTTTCCAGTTCTGAATGGCATCCTCGGCATCCCTGCTTCCTGTGCCAACTCGATGAGATCTTGTTCTGTGACTTTACCCTGTCGACGGCCGAGCACCGCCCTGCGAATCGCAAGTCTCCAGTATTCGAACCATTGGTCTTCCGTCATCTTAACACGGCGACGACCGCTAACATCAACGGCAGACATCGGCCAGACGGATCGGACAACATTGTAGTTTTTGGTCATGAAGAATAGAATAGGCCAGGTGATGATCCAAAGAAATGTGAGATAACAGAACCATCGGACGGCCTTGTTGTATCGAAGTTCGGTTAACTTATTGGCTGGCCTGATTTTGACCTTATTGTGGGTTGTTGGGAAGGTAATTTGGATGTCGCCGGCGTAGTTTGTGGATTGGATCAATTGGTGTAGTCTGGTTGCGAGGTATTTGGTATCGTAACCTGGACAGATTTTCTCCATTACGAATCTACGGTTTGTTAGAGAATATTGCATATAGATATAGAAAAGCATAAGATGGTGATTGTTTTTTGGTCTTACTCTTTGCAGATTGAAGGATCATTGCAATAGTCGTCGGCCCAACTTCTGATATCCTTTGGCATGATCGGTGTATCGTCTGGCAGCGAGCGTGTATTCCTTCCTTTTGTTCTGAATGGCCCTCCACGGTGTGCGCTTGTGTCTTCGTCTACAACCTGGATTATCCCTTGTTGACCTGGTTCGATGAGAATAAGGGACTGGAAATCCATAGTGATATCAAAATCCACGATTGTCTTATGCTCTGTGCTGCTTCTCTGGTCGTTGGTAGAGCCACGATGGTGGTGGTGCTTTTCGACGTGTGTGCCTCGCATTCGGACTTGAGGACGCGGAGAATGCATGTTCTGGGTGAGAAGGAACCGGTATAAAGCCTCGCCATCTTCGTTCAGATGGACGTCATATGATGTTACAGAACCGGTTGTCGGGTTTTCGTAGTGCTCTGCGACGTAGGGAGTAAAGTCCGGAGGGGGCTCGAGAGGGACGGCATTTGTAGCGCCATTAGGGACACTGTGTGACGGGTGGGGAAGGAGACTGGTGCCCTCGGCATCGTAGGATGGAGGCAGTTCATCGTCGTCACCGGCTTGGGAGGTTGTCGGGGTAAAGTCCTGTTGGGGGACGAGGGGGATTGTGGAGGAGCTGCCAGAGGGACCGTCGAGGCCAAGGAGATCACCGGTCTGCATGTCGGCATGTGTTGTGGTTGTTGGCAGAGCGCCCTTCTTGTCGCCCTTGGACGTCGACATCTTTTTGATTCTGTTGTCTTTCTACTTTTTCTTTGATGGAATCTTCTTTTTTTTATCAATATCGGTTTTCGGAGGCTCGCCTTCAGAATAGGAAGAGGGTGAAGGATAAACGACAAAAGATGAAGAAGATGAGAAAGAGGAAGAGGAAGAGAAAGAGGGGAAAGTTATAAAATACGAGGTGTCTGTGTTTGGCCAAATCCGCGAGGCCTTGTCTCGTCTGATCGTTTGTATGTGAGTATGGTTCGAGGGCAACGCACTCAAATTTGCAGTGTATTCGTAAGCCTGGCCTGGAATCGATGCACTGCCGCGCAGCCTTTTCTCCCCAGCTTCTAACCGACAGGCTGGCTTCTCTCAGAATTCGAACAGAACCCACAAATGGTAAGAGACCGGAACAAGGGGGTGTGGATGTGTGCCCTGTCTGATCCTGCACTTTTGGCCATTTTTATTATTTTTATTATTTTATTTTACTCTATTCTACTCTGTTTTATTCATCAAATACGAAGAGTAACTGACAAGAGTGACTAACTACTCCAATGTGTCCAGACAGAGACCAGGAATATATTATACTCCATGTATAATATGCCTTTTCGAGTTCAATGCATATCAAATAAACGTCCATGTCCATGACCATGCCGGTAAAGGCATAGCGGACACTTTTATAATAAAGACGCGCCTGGACTATAGACTAGGCCTGACAGCCATCAGCTTTACACCCATACCTATGCTAGGTGCTTAAGTACTTATGTATGGCCATCCGATCATCGATTGCAATTGCAGAGCTAGTTAAGCTAAGCAACCAAGCTGCATCCATCCTGCACTCGAAACGAAAAGACAGAGACTGTGATACCGAAATAATCTAGCTTAAGCTTCCTCTCCAAGGACCCCCGGCAAGAATGAATTCTTGGGGATGGCTAAGAGTGGGTCCTTGGTACCTGTCTATTCCAGATTAGCTAGGTTGGTCGGTCGACACCCTTCTCTTTTTCCTTTGGATACCCCCACATTCTGGTTTGACTTCGGCTTCTTCGCCTGCAGAGAGGCAATGGCATCCCACACCTTACGCCTCGGAATCATGCTAATAGTCGAAAGTCAAGTACTCTATACAGAGTACTGTTTATCGCTCGCTGTCCGTCTCCGTGCGACGAACCTGAAAAAAAAAAGACCTAGCAGCCACTGCGGTGCAAATGCACCACATATTAATACAGTCGCTAATATCGAGGAAGGGGGTTTCACATACTTCCATACTAGTTTTCGACCATTGCATTGCGAGAGAATCAGAAAAGAAAAGAAAAGAAAGGGAAAGGAAAAAGCATGACTTGACATGACGGGTTAAGTCTAGTCTAGTCATTAATTTGGCCAAATTGAACGACAAAGCTCTGATCTATTACCGTTAGCTGGGAGAATTCTCTCCTCTCAATCAATATACTATCACCTCTCTTCAATCTTCCAATCACCCGGCGACGATTTTCAATTCCTCGCTCCCGTCCTCGCTCCCTCTTCCCTGCTACGCCATGCCATGCCATGCCATCTCAGAGAACTCGGAACTGAGAACTAAGAATTAAGAACTTACATAGAACTCAGAACTCAAAACTCTGATCACAAAACTCAGGTCTCATCCCCAGGAACTTATAATAAGGAACTCGCTGGTTTCAAATATTTCGCTAAGAGCCCAGCCTTCTTGTCTCTCTTCCCCATTCCCTTTCGAATTCGAGTCACCTCCCCTCCCCTTCCCCCTCCTCTCACGCAGATTGCCGAAGCTAGTCAGAACCCCAGTTGTTACTTCGACCTGGGTCCTTTTGTGTTCTCTCCACAAATACGGTTTCGTAAAACATACTTCCCTTCGTGCAGAAACTACTTCAACTGCGGCTCCCAACGGAGCGGTTAACCGTCCGTCCCCCAGATCCGTGACAGTGGCATAACAGCAATAAGCTTCTTTTCTGCAAAAAGATGCTAGTTCCCTTCGCCAGGGCTATCCACTCGCTGACGTGATTTCGCCACGCTTTTTATATCGATAAACATCCTTCTTGTCCAACTCTTGGTCTAAATATAAAAATATAAAAACCATGAAGTCCAAGCAACCCCAGTCTACCTTACCAACAACGGCGGCCGGCGCGCAAACTGCCTCTCCAACACACATTCGATCTAAATCTACTGTCCCGTCTGCTACCTCTCTCACTCAGGTGACTACTGGTAACATCTCTCGATCTATATCCGCCTGCAATCGATGTCGCTCTCGAAAGACAAAGTGCGACCAGTTATTTCCTGCATGCACGGCCTGCGCGAAGGCAAACGTAGAATGTGTCGGTGTCGATGCTGCGACTGGGAGGGAGATTCCAAGAAGCTATGTATCGCATTTGGAGGAAAGAGTGGCCTTTTTGGAGAAGCAGTTGGCTAGTGGTGCCCAGTCGCAGTCATCATCAGGGGAATCTAGCAGGAAACGAAAGGCCGACGGGGACATGGTTAGTTCGTTAACTTCCCGGCCGTCGCAAGATCTTTCGAACTATCAGGCGAATGGCCAGAATATCAGTGTCGTAGGGTCGAGACAGAACTCAGAAGGACAGGTATTCACTGGAGCGATTGAGCAGGGAGATGCTACTCAGGAAGTCTTACTCGGCCCTAGTGGGAAGGATATCTCGTAAGTTAGGACGTCACATCATCATTCTAGGCATTGACTAAAAAAGCATCAACAGTTTTGCGGAGTTGATGTTCGCGGCTGTTAAAGTCAGTAGCAAGACGGGTGGCCACCTACCAGCCAAAGTTGCCTCCTTTCGTGGTAAAATGCCCGAGCACTGGAAGAACAACACTGGGCCCAACGAAGATGGTGACGCCCTGCCGCCTACCACTGCGGACCTTCAAACAGTTCTACAAAAACCTGTCCCTGCAACATTTCCCGATAGAACAACGGCTGAGAAACTCGCTCTTGCCTATTTTAACCAAGCGAACCCCCAAATACCAATACTACACAGAACAATCTTCATGGCAAAACTCAAGACTGTTTACGATTGGCTTGCAGAACGCCCCGGATACAAAGAGACAGACCTTCCGGAAGAATACACCCCAATGCTATACTATATGAACATGGTCTGGGCAATTGCCACCGGGATGAACGCAAACTACCAGTCAATGCCGGAGAAGTTCCACGCTGCCGCGATGAAATATATCGATACAATATTCTCGGCATCGAACAGATTAGACACGCTAAAGGGCGTTCTATTACTGGCCCTGTACAGTCTAATGCGGCCAGCAGTGCCTGGAGTGTGGTATGTTGTTGGATCTGCTTTGAGAATATGCATTGATCTAGGTCTGCATCAAGAGACCCCCCAGGTGCTTCGTGTCCTAGATGCCTTGACTATCGACACACGGCGACGGTTATTCTGGTGTGCCTATTCCCTAGACCGGCAGGTCTGCGTGTATCTCGGACGGCCGTTTGGAATATCGGATGACGCTATCAAAGTCCCTTTCCCAGAAGATATAGATGACAGCTTGATATCAGAATACGGTATCCTTAAGGAACATCCAAATGCGCTCAACAAGAGCTCAAGGACGATCGCGTGTCATATGTTTAGAATACGACAGTTACAATCGGAGATACAAAAGATTCTTTACCAGCAAAGTGAACTTCCTAGGGAATTTAACTCCATTGGTCATTGGAGGAAGGACATGGAACGGAGGCTGCATGATTGGACCATATCGGTACCAAAGAAAGATAATGAGGCAAATTGTGGCTACAATATGGGCTTCATCGATTTGAACTACCAACAAACACGGTTATTGCTATACGGACTAAGCCCGGCAGTTCCTAAACCGGATACGGCGGCATATCTTGTGATCTCCGACGCTGGTGATCGTATTATCAAGGCGTATAGGTCTTTACATCGAGCAAAGAGCATCAATTATACATGGCTAGCCTGCCATAACCTTTTTACAGCTGGTATGCATTATCGTATCCTTGACACTCTAACCCGCACTAACCTCTTATCTTAGGAACGTCGTATCTATGCGCCCTCTGGCATAGTCCGGAAGTACGAAAGCGGACCACAGTCGATCAAATCGACCACAACGCCATGGCTTGTAGATCAATCTTTGAATCAATGCAAGAGCGGTGCCCCGCCGCCATCGGCTGTCGGGATGTTTTTGAAAATCTCGCGTCCGCCACAATACAACTCTGCAGCAAAAAAGGTGATCTTCTCGGAGGCGGCCACCCTACTAAACGAATAAGAGGCGAGAATAGTTCTTCACGTCGGACTACTGAAAAGACTGCCCTCGAGCCTGTTCATCATGCCCTCCCAGCCAGCCTAGCCAACATCGTTCACCATGTCCCTTCACCCCCTCCGAGTGAGAGCATCCTTACTCCTATCTCACAGCCACGCCACACCCCGAGTGTCCACGAATCCACACCTCTATCTGCATACGATGTCTTCCAGCAGGATCCCTTAGCTATTAGTCCGTCGCTTCAACAACAGCAACCCATGGCACCGCCCGTAAACCATTACTCGCGCTCTTTACAACAATCTCCTCCAGCTCTCCACGACCCCTTCGTCCTATCCCCACCTTCACAATCTCCAATTTCACACCAACAGGCCGTAATAAGTCCCGGTGCCCATTCCCACCACTCATCAATATCCATGCAATCACCGCACTCCGCCCAAGATTCACTATTTTCTCCACACTCCGGCTTTCTTCCGGAAAACAATCCAAATCTAGAACAAATAATGCGCACAGCAACCGAACTTAGCAATGATACTTCTTATAATATATTTAATAGCGGATATGCAGATGATAGTACTGGTACTGGGAACGGAGAGGATGGAATGGGCGGAAAGATGTATCAGCTGATGAGTGATGTTGGGGGTGGATCGATCTGGGGGGATCAATTTATGTTCGAACTTGGGGATGGAAATGGTGGTGGTAGTGGTGGTGGTGCTAGTACCGCTGGCGGGTACGCGGTTGGGTATAATGGGACGTTGAGTATGATGGGTGGTGGGGGTGTGGGAGGGGCTACAGATCATTTTAATAATTTCGTGGGGTTTTCTGGGGGTTTGTAAAGTCGCTATAACCTGAAGGGGCCAAAAATTGGGATCCAGAAACCATGAGGGCTTCATTGTAAAAAACAAAATACATATATATTTAACTAAATGCGGCGGATTGGGGTGATCCTGCCGTTTGGGTGTTTTGGACTCGAGGATATTTTGACACAGTCTCGATATGACTTTTTTCTACCCCTCATTTTCTCTCTTCTTTCCTCTTCTCCCTTTCATTGTTTTTATATTTCTTTATTTGTACTTTTCTTCTTCTTCTTCTTTCTCTTTTGCGATGGAGTACATGGGTGTTATCTTACAAAAACTACTTTCCGTTCTGGAGCGGATGTGCAGGATACCAATTGGATATAAAGAACTACTTTTTTTTTTCTTCTCCTCTTTCTTCGGAATGATTCTTTCGAGACTTTCTAGACCTTTATAGCTATAGGGGTAAGTGGATGATAACTCTATAAACACTTTAACCTTAAGATTGGTGATCTATCAACTTGCAAATTATAATTATATACTTAATTAAGTAGGTATTTACTTTTTCACCTTTAAATTTCTTACCGTGTTACAGATTTAGATATAGAATGAGGTAATAGAGTAACTTGTTTGTAAAATGTATCCGTATTCATTTCGAATCGTATGAATGACTGTTAAGAAGTCAACGAAAGACAAAAAAAAGGAAGTATGCAAAAATGAGTTTAGAGTACAACAATCTCACGAAGCTCTTCAATGCAATGCAATGCTTCGTATACTAGTTATAAAAACAAAGCTGTTGTAGGGAGAAAACAAAGAACAAAAATAATTAGTCATTAAGAAAAAAAGACATCTCCACTTTTCGTTCTTGCCGGTCTCCTTTTTTTTATAGACCGTGGATGTTCGACTTGAGAACCGAATTTTTTAGAGAAAAAAAATATGCAGTAGGTCCCGCGAATCCCAAATGTAACAAGAACAAAAAAGGAATGTTGTAATATAAATCCTTACCCAATCCCCTTCTATATTCCCATACCAGGAAACTTCTATATTCTAAGTACCTTTCTCTCTCTCTCTTTACATGAAGGTCTTCATTCCGTGGCCCTGTCTGCCGGGTTTGTTCTTACTGTACCCGATAGACTTCTTTCCACCGTTCAACTTTGCAACAAGTGGTAGATCTCTGGAACTCCTTCCAACGAATACCATCTTCTCGGCCGGGCTGACAACCCAATTCTGAGTAGTAGTATCCCAACGAGAGATATCCCTTCGAGTGAGGGTAAATGTTATGGTAGTAGATTTTCCAGCATTGACGGAGACTCTTCGGAATCCACGGAGAACACGGACTGGATCGTCCGATTCACCTTGTGAAATGTAAAGTTGGACTACTTCCTCACCGTTACGTTTTCCGGTGTTGGAAAGGGTGACGTTGACTTCGTAGAGGATGTCGTAGAGACCTGGGTTACCACCTGGTGCACCACCGGCTGGACGGGTGGCAGTACCATTTGGATCGTAGGCGTCAGAGGGGCCGTTTTCGCCGTCTCGTTTGACGTCGCTGGTACTGTTGAACCATGGGTAGTTGTAGAATCGGACTTTGGTGAAACCGGCAGGGAAGAGGAGAGATTCGGCGGATTCGGTGACCTTCGTGGTCTTTGCGGCTGGGGTACGACCGCTGGATGGAACGTAAGGACCAGCGTTTGTCTTGCGGACCACGATTTTGTGGTATTTCCATGTTGTATAGGAGAGACCGACTATTTTAGACAAGAACGTGGAAGGTTAGTATATTTCACTTTCTACGATTTTAGGTTTTGTGTGATCATTCTTGACACGAGGATAGTATTGTGGCAAATGTGGATCGATGTCGTGATCAACGTGGAAATTCGAGGACGAGTCAACTTACAGCCAAATTCAAAGCGGGGTTCGATGTTGTGCTTGTCGAAGTAGCGGTGATCAATTAGGAGACCGCCCAAGTCTATAGGTTCGCCACAAGGGTCAGATATTATTTTGTCTTCCGTTCTCTTTACACTATAGACTTACCCTGCTGGGGTGCGTAGGTGTTATCAGGCTCGTACATGAGGCTAACACCGTAGTCTTTGGCATTCTTTGCGATAGTGAATGGAAGACGGCCGGGCTCGACTAAACCGTAGAGAACATCAACAATGGAGTTTCCACTCTCTTGGCCGGGGAGACCAGCGTAGACGACAGCGGTAACGTTGGGGTGTCTGTTTCATTGTCAGTACGCTTGTATATATATATGCTATATATATTCAAAATGGGTTTTCATCAACTTACTCGATCCATTCTTCCAGTGTCACTGGTCCTGGGGAATGGATAGTGACAATGGTATTGTTGCAATTCGCAGCGACAGTGCTGATGACTTCCTCTCCGTTAGACCAGAGAGTAAGGTTCTTGCGATCACCTTGGTTTCCATCGACGCCGACGAAACCTTCTCCAGCTTGTGCCTTGACGAAGACGAGACATACGGTAGCCTGGGTGGCAGTTTGTTTCATGTGTCCAGTGGCGTAATCATCAACAACCCATTGAATAACAGTATTGTCGGCGATAGCTTTATTTTGTAACGCAGATAGTGGAGAGATCAAATATGGAAAGTTGGCCGTGCCGGAACCCCATCCCATAGCAACTGTACCGTCGGCACAGGCACGGTCAGGACATCCATTTGGACCTCTCGGGTTATCAGTAGCATCAGACCCAAAGACGGCAATTTGCCTAGGCTTTTGGAGTGGAAGTGCATTGGCGACGTTCTTGAGGATGACAGTTCCCTTGGCAGCAATTTCACGAATAAGGGTGGCATGGTTTCCACGAACATCAACGTTTCCGTTGATGAGTCCGTATCCTTCTTGGGCAAAGTAATGTCTGTATCCGTAAACATCGGTGGACCAGGAGTCGAGGTTTACCTCAACTCTGTCCTTGTCAAGACCAACTTTGTAAAAAGAGGCCTATTGTCATTGAAAAATCACACAAGTTAGAACAATTTGAGTCATGAAAATGTTGCGGTAACTCTAAGGCTCCGGAATTTACCATAATGCGGGTTGCCATATCTGCCTCATTGTCAGTTCCTAATCTTGAAGGCCTAAATTAAAGTGAAGGATCCACTTACCATCCAACCTCCATATTGGAACACTCCCATTAATGACGGCACCAGTCAAGTTAGAGGCCCTGTCAGATCCTAGTTAGAATGTCCGAAATTTCCAACGCCCACAAAATATTCATGAACATACCAGTACGAGTTTGCGGAGTAGAAATTCTGGTCACCTGGCATAGCCTATTTTGCATTATCGTTAGACAATGGATTACGAATGCTTGCTAATGCTAGTTTAAGGAGAATATACCATATCTAGATATCATTGCATATGTATTAGCCAATCCATGTCCACTTCTAGATCCTGCCGGGATATCGGAATGCTTACCAAGACCAGCCAAAGCAGTTGCTGAAAACAAATCACGTTAGCCATTATCGTCTTCCCGTCTCACGGACATATTAAGGGGCATTTCATACCAACGCCGCCGCTATGAGAAATAACGTTAGTTTGATATAAATGATTGTAGACGGGACATATAGATACTTACTGCTGAGCTTGCCAATCAGACACAACGAAACTAATTGTATCCACAACTGTCAGAGATTGTTGCCATCCATGTTGGTGTTCTGATTGGGGATTGATTACCCTTGGAATCCAAGTTCATTTTTCAGGATACCGTTCATCAATTCGCTGTTTTGGCAACCATAGGAGTTGTTGATCTAGAAGATGGCCTTGTCAGCCGGCTGAATCGCCGTCTACGTTGCAGGTGGCGATCTTACCTGGTTGTAACTATAACAAGGTAGGATTGTTAGCCCGTGTCAATCCTAAATCCGGATTCATCGCCACGGTTGAAAAGTAAAGTCACGATAGGGTTACTCACGAGCACATAATGGATCCGACGCCAGCCTTGACCGCGTCAGCGAAGGGCCAGGCGTACACCTCATGCATCGTACGATCATCGACATTGGAACTGATACTCTCATTGATTGCGATTGCGTTTTCCCCACGTTGTCGATAATGTTCCTACGAGGTTTCAAAAAACAACAGTTTAGCATCATGCATGATCATGTGTTTTTCCGTTGAGCCGCTCATATAGAGAGAGTACGCCTCCAGGACAAAAACGCATTTCCGAAGAATCGACTTTTTGTACATACTTGTTCATTAGCTGCATATTTACGTTCCTCAAGTCAGTCATTCGTCCACGAGTAATTCCAAATATCCCTAAATCTAGAGAAATAGGCGGCTCAAGTTTTAGAACGCACCGATAAAATGCTTCGCGCATGCAATAACCCCTGCATCCTATATTGAAAGGCTAAGTTAGTCATCGTGGAAAAGTTGCGACTTTCCGCTATTGCATACGTACCTGGATGCCTCGAACTGCGGATGCAAGACCAATTCCGCTCAAGTATGGGTCTGAGCCTCCACCCTCCCAGTTCCTACCGCCTGTGTATAAAAGTTAGGTTTTATAGATCTTGAATGAATCACCTACTCGGGGTCGATTCGACGTACCTTCCGGGAATAATCCCAAGGGCCCAGAGACAGGGCCGAGCTGGACGTCAACCCCCTTGCCACGGTGCTCCACGCCCATGGCGAACCCTCGAGCGTATGCTAGGTCGTCATCCCATGTAGCTGCAATTGTCACACCGGCAGGAAAAGCCGAGGAGTACTGTCCAAATCGAATGCCTGTTATAATCCCTGAATGTCAGCTAACCTTGTAGATAGCCAATGAGGCGGGATCGAGTTCATTCGGATCTGACTCCCATGATATTGAAGGGGGGTCGAGCCTTACCAAGAGGACTGTCCTGAAGACATAGACCCCTGATACCAAGTCTAGGAACGCCACCAGTGTTTCCTACGCACTGTTCACCTTCCCAGCCGACACCGGAAGTCAAGTTTACTATGGAAACATCAAACGTGAGCAAAGGTTATAATCACATAACATAATGCGAATGCATTCGAAACAAATTCTGGAGGCCGAGGTAGTTAGGCAGACATGCAGGCTCAAGAACAATGGAGTCATTCCACATGGCCTCAGGTGGTATTCTTCTTCTTCTAGACGTATGAAAGTGGAGACAGTTCCTAAACTTGGAATCATCTGTTTTCGGTGTCTGTTACAATATAAAAAACTGAAAATGCAGGGCAGAATCGGCTAGGGTTAGGGGAAGCAATATTGTGTTGTGTGTGGTTGATATATTGCACATTTGCAGGCGTCGTCGGCGGGATGCACAGCCTCATTTAATTTCGGTAGGCAAGAAGCTTGCTTACCTTTCTCTGCGATAGTCATTTGTGCAACGACGGCTTGCGCCTTTGAATACGCCTCGCTCCATTCTGGGAAACCATCCCCAGTTCCGATTGGGGGTGGATATGCTGGCGGCGAGTGATGTTCGAAGGTCGGAATTTCCTATGCAATGGGCGCAAAAGAGCATCAGCACACTGATATGATATAATCATTATTGAATGAAGCACAGATGTAATGTATTTCATGCGGTCGCAGGTTAGGTAGCTAGTGTAGCGAAAGTAGAAGCCCAAGGATAACTTTGCATCATCATTTTCCAGTTTGGGGAAAACTTTGCGATAGCGTAGTTCTAAAGTCGGAATCCCAAGATATTCGGAATCCGCCGTTCAAGGACTTGCAGTACTTGCACTGGCACTGGCACTGGCACTGGCACTTGCACTTGCACTCGCAATGCATTCTACGCATGGCACAGCACCATCGCTGGCCAAAAGGGTTCAATTTCAGTATAGAGGAAGCGAGACGAGCCGTACCGATTCTTGGGCGCCCGTTAGGGCTGAGAGGAACAGAATAGCATTTCCAAGCACGGAGACTTTGCTGGGTGGCATTTTTGCAAAAAACAAAAGATCGAAGCAGAGAAGCTTCTCCGCGGCCGACTAACGGGATGATTACTTTTACAAGTGAGCAAGAGTAGAAGTCGGAGAAGAAGAAGAAGAAGTCATGAAAGGAAGTCTAATTGATGCTGACGATGCGTGCGATGTCGGTACTTTCCTGGGTGAAGAGTTCAGACCGGACGGACAGGTATTATTATATGGGAATTTTCTGGGGCCTCAATTGCGATTCACCCGCCGAACGCAGTCTCTCGTAACAATGATTAATAAAACATCCTGAACCACTTGCATGCAACTTGAAAGCCTAACTTCCGAAAAGACTCCAAAGCTTCTTAGAAAATTCTTGCGATTCACATTGCAGACCTTCGTTACCCAAGAAAAAATGTGGTGCCCACTGGATACTAGCAATGCAAGGCCAGGGGCATTTAGATCAAGCTTGCTCGCTCCGGGTAAGCGATCAACTACCGCCAGGGCTTACGGAAACCTAATTCGTCGCAATTCCGACGTGGACCTGGCCTTTTAATTTCGCGACCAATCTAAAAGCTCTGGACGGAAAAGGCGGGGAAGTTGGTAATTGACGGTAGACGTCTAGGCGGAAGACTGATATTCCACAAACGTAACGTTACTCGAAACATGTCGATGTATGAGGTATGAGGTACGTGGGCTACGTATACACAAGCAGGTGGATATAACATAATATTACGCTACTCCGGAAAGACTCGATCCACGTTTGCAATCCGAGGCACCCCCAACGGCCAACTGGAATCATTTCGGGTCAATTGGTCGAGTGAGCTCATATGCCTAGATCTAGAGTCGAGTCGAGTCGAGTCGAGTCGAGCGGGGGGTGTGCAGAGCAAGGCATTTGACCGACGGCCATTTAGCTAGAGACGATATTCGGTGCGTGCATTTGGGCGCTAATATTGACTAGGCAATGTTAAAATTATGGAATAGCCTTTTAGGCAGCTTGGGATCGTTTGTGGATTGTTGAAATGTGGAGATGCCGTATACGGCCGCCAATGTTCCGATTGATCAATGTTGACCTCCCCTGCTCAAACCGCCGTGCATACAGTTCGTAATGCAGCAAAGATACAAAAGTGAAGACCAAGAATACTTTCTAAATAAAGTATTCTACCTGCAAGCCCATTTTTTCTGTATAGCTTCGAATATCGGCCATGTGGGTCGTATGATTATATTCATCCTCCGTATCTAGTATTTCGATCCCTATTTCCGAAAGAACCATCAAAACGTGATACTGAATTATTTTTTTTATACCAGGCTACCTACTACCACTGTGCTAGTGCTTGAAGTATGTAAGAATACTAAGTTAGTATGAAGTCGGTGAGTAGGATTATGCGAGGGGCGCACAATATGTGAAATACCTGTGGTCTAAGCATCTCATGCAAGGACAGCAAATTAACAAAGATGCACCTGCGACAGAGTTCCCGCCGTCCAATGCCGCGTGTGACGTCAAAATACAAGAAAATTATAAAAAATGAAATATAAAATATAAAAAACATACAAAATAAAAAATAAGAAAAGATAGAGGAAATAAAATTCTACCGAGGCATGTTTGGACGACGGCTTTGCGGGGTTAGCACAGGGCAGCAGCGAGTCGACAGGAATAACCCACGCTAAGTCAGCCAGAATTCGTAGGCCTGGCCGGGTTCCGCGCACCCAGCCCTACGGTTTTAAAGAGTTTGTTGGCCAAGAAGATGGCGGAGCAGCACTTAATCATGAGGGGCTTCGAAGTAGTCGTCCCATTATTACCTAGGCGTTATATATATATCACACTGCGAAAGTACAAAAAGTCGATTCTTTTGTACGAAAAGTCGATTGTTTGTACAAAAAGTCGATTTTTCAGTTGCATTTATTAACCTTGCTATCCCCCTCTCAGAAACTTTTGGCGAGAGATATTATGGATGACAAGGGGAGTGAACTGAACTTGAAAGTGTTTGAAGAAATGTTGAGACTAGAATCAATTCGCCGTTTAGCGTTCGTAACACAAGCTTGCAATTGCAAGAGGATGGACGGGAAGATGCAAAGCCCCAGTGGAGACTTTATCCATCATTTGTCATGATAGAAGCTTAAACTTACCTCAATCAATCAATCAAAACTCTCGGTTGCATCTAAAACACCCGGAAATACAACATGCGACACCCGTGGCCTGAGGACGTTCTTGACTCTGTCTGTCTGTCCATGTACTTACTGTGTACAAGCCCCTGGATGCCTGAAAGCCACAAGCTGAGGCACGTTCATCCACGGCATATGCCGCACTCAATATTATTGATCGATCCTAATTTGACCGATTAACCAGATTACAGGTATGTTGCTCGAGATTAATATTCCGAAAGACGCCCGAAGATGGTGTCGACCAAATTAAATCAGACGTGGTACGGCACCCTGACTACTATGTACTATGTATACTAGCACCCCATGGTCAATTGCAATTACAAACCGTGCATTGGACAGGAATGTATCCGTATGCAAGAATCCAACCTGTTTGCGAACAGTCTGCCGTTCCTGAATATAGGGATGCGACCAAGGACGTCCGGCGTTCAAGATGCATGCACAATGCTTAACCCCCAAAGGCGCAAAATGTGTACGGCAACGTTAACCGTCGCCAACTCCAAAAAAAAGGGGGGGCGTTCTTCTAGAAAACCCAAGAGCTTCGATCCCCGAGGCAGTTAACCGTTTTAAGACAGTGTCGATGTAATTGAGAACGTGTGGATCTCAATCGCGTGGCTTTGCGTCTACACTTTGGGTCGCACAGAGATCCAATTGTTCAAGGATAAGCGAAAGAAGACGAAGGCAGCTTAGTTCGTCTCTACTTCTGCAACTATCGAAGCTTCTATACATTCTATCAGTCGCAGAAGTACATGCATCTCCGTGGCCCAAACCGTCTACGGGAGCCAAAATAAGAGTACGGCGACCCTGGGCAAAGAGGCTAAGTTCCTGTAGACTGCATAGTATTGGTTGCTTCGTGCATGTGCGTTTCCGCCCGGTTTGGTGCGGTGTACCTAGTATACCTATGTGCGGGCATTTCTTTGAAATAATATATCCCCAAGTGGAAATACTTTACAGGCGAGTTCACCAAAGCCCAACAAACGGTATCGACTGATACTAAACTACTTCTTACCTATATTACGCCCGGCGTTTTCGTTGGTCGGCTTAGCTAGCATGAGTACCCTGACTAAGCGGCTAGAGTTGTGTGTGCTGAACATTCGCAGTACAATATACTTTCCCCACCACACAACAACATCGACAAGGGTGCTACCACACCCGCCAAAAGCGCATTCAGCTAAGGCGACCCACTTTCTTTTTTGAAGAGTCAGCCTCCATGAGGGCCTAGAGAAGGCAATTAAATGATGGCGTCTTTGTTGACTGACTGGAGTGTCAAGCTAGAGAAAGTTTGGAAACCTTTTTGTGCGAAGGAGGCCGCCAGCAAAGCCTCAATTTCGGGTGCTTAGAGAGTGTCATATGAAGGTTTCTCGGTAACATCATGGGCTTTCCAGTGTCCCGGGTTTGAAGACTCATGGACGAGAGATATCAGCCTCCCTAACTCAATCTGGAAGCAATTAATGGATAGGGAGCATTCCTAAAACACTGAGATGACAGATAATCGGATAGAACCATGTCCTCGTCTATTCAATCCCTAAATTGGCGCCCTGTGGATGAGCCAAATGGTCACGCATCCCATCTTGCCGTATTCCTACTCCCCAAGCTAAGATACGTCAGTTCCGGCTACAGGGTCTGTGAGTCAAGAAGGCTGAAATGCACACCGGGACAGTCTGCGTCAGGTCGAACGCGAAGAATCGTCACTGCAAGACGCGGTTAGTCTTCCGTGGGGCCCTGTTGTCGCACACCAGACCAGGCGGGTCTTTTGGTGTCGTTAGTTATATTTTTTATTTTTCTTTCTTTATGTGGATCGAGGCCTGTTTAGTCTCTTTTAGGCCTGTCAGTGCATTGCTCTGAGCAAGCTACCTTGAAAAGCACATACGTTTTTGTTCTGCCTTGCCGTAAAGGATCCTCAAAATAAGGATCGAACGTTTCAAGCACAACGTTGTGATCTAAGATTTAAATAATGCGGATACCCGCCTCCGGATTCACTCATTCTCGAGACACATCACCATCAATATCTTCAAGACTCATACCAAAGCCCTAACATCAACTAATTAAACAATCTCGATTCTTTCAAGCATTCGGCCCAAACCCCAACCGCTGTACCTTCCAGCGGCCCGTCTACACTAGTATTATATATCATTCCTAGTCGGCTATATAAGCGAAATAATTCACAATGGGCAAACCCTGGGAGACATATAAACAAGAGATCTACCGCTACTACATTGAGGAAGGTAAACCTCTCGCAGAAGTGCGCGAGATTCTCAAGGCGAAATACAACTTCGAAGCTTGGTATGTTGGATCCCCCCTCCCCCCGCTCAATTCGCGAATGGGGCGTCAATTGTTTGCTGACTAAGGATATTTTTCCTACCAATAGCAAACGAAGTTATCAAAACCAGATCGAAGTATGGGGTTTTAAGAAGAATGTGCGGTCTGCAGATATGCGCGCCTATCTCGAGCAAAAGCAGCAGAATATTCCAGATTCCGAAATGGGATTGAGCCAAGATATCATCGACAAGATTACCCCGCGGAAAGTTCGAAGATATGAGAAACGCTATGCTGGAAAGTCAAGCCCCAGCCGCGAGGCTACATCTCCAAGGGAGGGCAGAAGACCGGAAGAGTATGAAAACTGGGAGAGCTACGACGTCGACCAGCATAGCCTTTTTGATTATCCCGACTCATATCCTGTTACTCCTTCTCATGGTTCTGAAGACCATTTCTATACTGGAGACATGATTTCCAAGTGAGTGGCAGGCACAGCATTTGTACATACACCGTAACGATGGGAACAGCGAATTCTAATAGGACTTTCTCTGTGCTAGTTATCCAAGCTATCCTGACCACAGGTTATCATATTCCGCTGCCACCCTCGGAGAGCCTATCTACGCCTCGACAGCTGAATACAGCACAATGGGATCCTTAACGGCAACCGACTACGGATACCGGTCCTCCCATGATGCCCACGCTCGGTATAGGTCAGAAAGCCAGTGGCACATTGATGGATCATCCCCCACTGATGGTATTTATTATTCAGCCCATCAGGTACTCCCCACACATCTACAGGCGTAAAGCAAACAACAGACTCGATAGATCTGATGAAAGCCGCGCTAGCGGGGCGGTACGACGGCCTTCGCAGATTGTTGATGGGTGGAGAAACTCCAAACGTGCTGGATCGTGATGGAAACACATCTCTTCACTATCTAGTCCGTGGGTTTCATAAGCTCCTTGACCGCGCAGCCCATTCGCCTGGACTTCTGTCCGGTGATCGTGCTATGGGAAGTTCTGAAGAATTCGAGGAAAGGATTGCGGGGTTCAATGCTTGTTTGAATTTACTTTTGAGTTACGGCGCTATGGCTACACCAAACGAGAGGGGGGACACGGCGGCTCAGATGGCTTCTGCTCGACTTGCTGAATACACGAAGGATCCGTACAATGCGGCTGCGGGGACACATAAACAATGGACACAGTTCGTCAATTCGATGTCAGCCGCAACGAGCGAATATACCCGATGAAGAAACGACCCGAGAACCAATAATTGAGACATCAAAACGGGAAAACGCAACTTCACGGAGGCATGCAAAAAAGGAGACATTCCATGAGTCCGAAGGATCGCTTCTATTTTTCGAACCGATATACCGACCAAGTTCACTCTCATTAATTTGGAAAATGTAATGGGATTTCTTATTTTTATTAGAGTTTTTGCTTTTGGGGGGGGGGAGGCATTCGATATGAGTTCAGGGCGTCTAGTACTGTTTCATTTTGTTGTTGTTTTTTGTCACTAGTTCCGATTTACTAGTACCTCGATTCGGCCATGTTTTTTTGGGCTTATTTCACGGCGTTACGATAGGCATATTTGCGGGCATTTTAGTTTTTTAATTATTTCATCTGTATGTACTATCTTCTATCTTCTGGGGTTTAGCTGGATTTGCCGGAATCCTTAGTTCTGGATTGCATTTGTTTGCATAGCTAGCGAGCGATACTGGGCTGGAAGTCACACTACCAAAATACACTACCTATCTTCTCTCTCATAACTTACTCATTGAAACATCTCAAACTGGTGAACTAAAACCCCAGCTTTTCTTTTGTCTGTTTGTCTGTCTGTCTGTTCTTTTTTTTTTTTTTTTTGGTAAACAAGGCGTGGTTTTGCTGACCGCATAAGCCGTGCCGCCTCTCTTCCTGAAAACTGAAAACAAAAAAAAGGAAGAGGTTAGGTGTATGTAGGTAAGTACTTGCTAGATAAGTACATGGTAGTAACCGCTTATCGATCTCTGGATCCTGAGAGACGCCTGATCCTTCAGTTGAACAGTAAGTCGGAAAAACCACGTAACCGATGCACAAAAAAAAGGAATCTCAACGTTAAGTTCCGGACGTCTTTACGAACTAACATGCTATAAATCGTCATCTGATTCGACGACACGAGCATCCACGTTTTTTTTTCGTCGTCCCCGTCTGACGTATGACTCTCGCAAGCTATCTTCCAAGCTTTTTCCAAGCATGAGGCATTCGCGAAATCCGATTTTAGAGTGTAACGTCTCCGCTTCTCCACTTTTTGTTTTTGTACAGGCATTGCATTGTCATGCTATCTTGGCGCTGTCAGAAATATAGTCACTGCGATGTATGAAATCGGGACTTAAATCGCGACCGTGATATAGTTCATATCATATTAGCCCTTCTCCTAATTGGTTTTTTTTTTTTTTTTCTTTCCCGGATCCCCCTCTCTTTTCTGCAGGGCAGAGTTTAGGTAATCGTCCGATTCCTTGTTTCTAGTTTTTTTTTTCCTATGCAATGCAATCGATCATAGGATTTAAATTCAAACATTCGACCAATAAATCCACCGGATTGACTAATATTGAAAAGCTTGAAGTTCATTGGGCTGCCATCGCATTGTTTGATTCCTTGCGTTGAGTTAAAGCCTTGTGTAACATGGATCCATGGACTCTCCGGATTCGAACTCGTCTGCTCGAGAGGCTCAAGAGGCTCCCTGCACCGCAGGCGAGGTACATACATACATCCGTACATCCATCTGTACATACCTAGGTATATACCTAGGATAGTACGTAAGTACGAGCAGGGCATGTATCTGCGCCAGTGTAGTTCCTACAGGTCCCAGGCCTTTAACGCAGCGGATGTCCTGGCGTCGGGCTCGTGCTTGCCGAATACCGACATATGTTCTGCATATATATTATGATTATGATTCGGGGCGAGAAAATAAACATGATACCTACCTAGCTATGGATCATGTGGGCACCTGCAAGCTTAGCCTTAGCTTAGCTTAGGGATCTGGAGTTTTCATGTGCACATACGTGAGTCCTGCGGCATTAAGCGGGGAGGCGTGGTTTCTTCCTTATACTGTAACCAAATATTTGAGCCTTGATAGATGAGGCTCTCTACTGTGTTATAATGCAGTCTCGTATTACCGTACTTACGGGTATGCATGCATGTGGCTTGTACGGGATATCCTATCGTGATAAGGGAAAAATTGAAGAAAAAAAAAACTGTTTTTTGGAATCATTTAAATTGGCGAGGAAAGTTTAGCCCAGAACGGGCCTCGTTCCCAGTGTTCAGGAATCTGTGAATTCAAGCTCTGGGGGCCCACCCGTGGGCATATGGTTTAAGTAAATATGTACCCTGGGAGTGCTATTGTCATATACCTATTCTGTCCTAAATTGTGACACCAAGCCTTGTTACGGATTCGAAGTCATCCAGAATCGACAACTATCGATCTAATAGCTAATTAACCATGTCCAAGATTTCCCGCCAGTCCATTTGTTCCAACCTGTCTCAACACATCCGCCGGCAAAATTCCCACCTAAATTCCACAAACCCTTCCGCATAGAGGCCTGGTTTCTTTCCGCATGTCCACCACCCTTTTAGCTTCCGGCAGTCGACAAGCCCTTCAAAAAAAAAAGTTAATCTAGCATGTATAGCTTGTAAAAAAGAGTCCACCCGTCAATTTGGGAACCTAAGGTATGACATAAGCACGGACTAGCGGCGGTCGAAGAAAAATAAAAAAGATAGATAGAGAAAGAGATGTGGGGCTAGCTGCCTTCCTGAACATGTCTCCCTTCTGTCACCCGTAGCTATATAAGTTGAAAAAGACCTGGAAAATTTCCTATCGCCACCTGCTTCTTCCTTTGCTGTTAACCAATTGCTTCAGTTTGTTTGGAAAACTTTTTGCCCTGTTTCCAAAATTTCCGTTTTTCTGTCCCTCTCTCTTACCTTATCGCCAATCCGCTACACGAGTTCTCTAAGATAAGCTAGATAAACGAGCTTCCAACCAATTGCGCAAAAATGGTTTACCCAGAAACTTTCACTGCCTTCAGATCTCCTTCTGCGGAGAATTGGTCGGACTTTCAGAAGCAGGACTTCGCTCCAAAGAAGCTTGAAGATAATGATGTTGATATCAAGATCGAATGTTGTGGCATTTGCGCCTCAGATGTTCACGTATGTTTTGCCTTGCTTTCCTCCCCCAGACCCCAAACCTCTCGTTCACCGTGTTTTTTTCGCACTTCCCGAAAGATAGTGTTTTTTTCTCGGAATATATGCTAAGTGTTCTTGTTTAGAAAATCTCCGGCCAATGGGGTGATACACCTTATCCTCTCGCCGTAGGGCATGGTTAGTACGACCGAGAAATCCTCCATGGAGAAAACAATAGCTAACGAAACCCATGTAGAAATTGTCGGCAGGGTCGTCGGTGTGGGTCCGAAGGTCAACAGCGTCAAACTCGGTCAGCGCGTGGGTATGGGAGCTCAATGTTGGAGCTGCGGTGACTGCAAGCAATGCAAAAACGATAATGAAACATACTGCAAATTCCAGAAAGGTATACTCGAGCTCTCCTTCGGCCAAAAAAAAAAAAAAGAAAAATGAGTCGTCAACTAAAAATGTGTGTTAGATACATACGGTGCCCTTCAATCTGATGGAACTATATCCCAAGGCGGGTATTCGTCCCACATCCGAGTACACGACTTCTGGGTCTTCCCTATTCCCGAAAAACTAGCATCAGTCGATGTTGCGCCAATGTTATGCGCTGGTATTACAGTCTACTCCCCACTTGTCCGGAACGGAGCCGGACCTGGAAAGAAGGTTGGCATTGTCGGCATGTAAGTTCAGAGCACCCGAACCCCAGTTAATAAGTCTTATAATTGACAATCCGTGATAACTAGCGGCGGCCTCGGTCACTTCGGAATCATGTTCGCAAAAGCCCTCGGCGCAGAAGTGTGGGCTATCTCACGCTCCGAAGCCAAAAAGGAAGACGCTCTGAAACTCGGGGCAGACGGCTACATTGCTACTGGCGCAAGCGAAAACTGGGCTGAAGAGCACGAATTCAGCTTCGATATGATCATAACTACAGCGAACTCGAATGAAAACTTTGACCTCGGCAAATACCTAAGTTTGTTGACAGTCCATGGGAAATTCATTATGGTTGGACTTGCTCCTGGCGACGGGCAAAAAGTTTCAGCTTTTGATCTCCTTGGAAACGGATGCTTTATCGGCGCCAGCCATCTCGGAAGCCGAACTGAGATGTTGGCTATGTTAGATCTTGCTGCAGAGAAGGGATTGAAGTCTTGGTCGGAGACAATTCCTATTTCAGAGGAAGGCTGCAAGACCGGGGTGACCAGATTATTGAAGAATGATATTAGGTACCGTTTTGTCCTGACTGATTATGAGAAGGCCTTTGGTCAGTAAATTTGGTGTTTGGGAGTTTCAAGTGTACGGAAAAGTAAACGGCGTTCGTATGAAGATGATGTATATAGGATGCCATGCCCATCATGAAGCGTATAATAGTCTATATAGCTATAGCGAGGAGATACCAAATTGATTACGTCATTGTACAGTCGAGATCATACATAATTCAGATCATCTATATAGAAAGTATCTTAAAAGATCTAAGTTCATGCAGGTCGAATTGTCAAGTAAAAGGTTTTATAAGTTTATATTATAAGTATGCATATCAATTTTGATACATCTTCAAGAGAAGTGTTACACATCCCACAGCTACCACCAAAAAAACTTGGAGATTTCACACCATCTTCACCACCAACTTCAATCAGCACTCCGGGCAGTCTGCCACCCCGCGCCCGGAGGCTCGGCTGAATACCGGTTACCCCACGCCAATGCAGTCCCTCGTGGGTCCCAGCATTTAAGCGAAAACCTTGGCTACGGGAGGATAATTTTCCGCCAACCGGAGCCAACCAACCCAACTTCCAGGTAATCTGGAAAAACAAACGACGGGTCTCGGCGGTTGTCAAAAGTAGGTCCAAGTCTCATTCTGCCTACGAGGAACGAGTTTAACCGGTGCGGGGAAACTCAAGTTCCTTTCGGTAAGTGCCTGAAATCTTGGGACAAATTCAATTGATTGTTGGGCAATATCGTAATATGTCGAAGCAAGCTGACATGATTAAGAGCGGCAATGGAATATTGCAGGATCGGTTTGATCTTACTATCTGAATTCTAGTCGGTGTTAATTTCGGTGGTACAACTTGAGAGATCTACAAAATAACCGTTTTCAAATCCCGATTTAGTTTTGTTCCAGAATCTGAGGCAAATGAGCATTCAATGGTCTAGTAGATGACCATTCTCATGTAATCGATTTCGTAAACTTCAAAGTACACTCTAGGATTTCCCTCCCCATAACAACCCTGTGGGGGTTTGGTCTATGTAAGACATCAAAGCTTCTTTTTTTTCACCGTTGCCACTAGATCACAATCCCATTCGAGGCATATACAAGTGGGGCGTGAATTAAAGAGCAGCATCAATTAAATCGAATTCCGGCGCACGGAGAATTTCCTAAAAGTTAGGCCTCAAGAGCAAGCGCATGCCTCCAAAATCCTCTAATCATCACTCGACGGCAAGATACCAGCGTCCCTCTCGCCAATTGCCCAGGTCTAAAAGGCCGGTTTACTATACCCGTTTGTCATCGATCCGATTTGTCCATCCCATCCCATATTTCTTCCATTCGTAGCTATCGACACGAGATGCTCTTGACTCGACTGTAGTCGTCTATGCATGTATGATATTGTGCACTGCAGCCTCCATTAAATACCTCGTCTGCGTCTGGTTACTTTCTGGCTTGTAACCTCCAATTTGGACCAATCTTGTCGTGACGTTCAATTTAGAATTTCAAGAATCAACCCGACGAAACTCCGAAGTTTAAGCTAAAAAGCAGAGTTGGCCCGCCATTTTCCCAGTTCTTGAGTGTGGAACTGTTACCATTATATTCTTCTTCCCATTCTCACTCAAAAGAGCTGAACCGTCAAACAATCCCTTCGAATCTCGCTGTTCCAAAATACCACATTCTCCAACACACCGCGATTTTTTTTAAAAAAAAACTACCTTTCTCGAGTCCTTCAAGATGACACAAGAAAATGGCGCCGTCGAACGTCCTCTCCAGCCGGGTATCTATTCCCCGACAATGACTTTCTTCGACCCAGAAACCGAAGACCTCGATATCCAATCTATCCGTCACCATGCCGTGAGACTCGCCGAAGCCGGCCTCGCCGGTCTGGTAACCATGGGTTCGAACGGTGAAGCCGTCCACCTCAGCCTTGACGAAAAACGCATCGTTACCCAAGAAACCCGAAAGGCCCTCGACGAGGCTGGTTTCACCCATATCCCCATTATGGTCGGTGCCTCCGAAAACTCAATTCGCGGTACTATCGAATTATGCAAACACTCCAAAGAATCTGGTGGTGATTACGTCCTTTTGATCCCGCCAAGCTATTATAGATATGCAATGGATGAGCGTGCTATTACAGAATACTTCTTAGGTGTGGCAGACGCCTCGCCCTTACCGTTGGTGTTATATAACTACCCTGGTGCCGTCGCGGGGATCGATATGGACTCCGACCTTTTGATCAAACTCGCCGAGCACCCGAATATCGTGGGGACAAAGTTTACATGCGCGAACACCGGGAAGTTAACAAGAGTTGCATTGGCGACCGATGCAGTTACACCGAGTTCCCAGGGGTCTGGGTATATGTGTTTCGCGGGTATGGCGGACTTCACACTTCAGGGTTTGATCACTGGGGCTTCGGGCGTTATTGCAGGTGGAGCCAATGTTATGCCGAAGTTGTGTGTGCATGTTTATAATCTGTTTAAGGAAGGGAAGATTGATGAGGCGATTAAGATGCAGCAGCAGCTTTCTAAGGGTGATTGGGTTCTAACCAAGGCGGCGATTCCGGGAACGAAGAGTGCTATTCAGAGTTACTTTGGTTATGGTGGTTACCCAAGAAGGCCATTGAAGAGGTTATCGGATGAGGAAGCGCAGGCTGTTAAGGATAAGATTGCGGATATAATGGAGATCGAGAAGAGCTTGTAAGTAGTTTACTTACATATCAATGAAAGTTTCTTTTCTCCATTGGAGGGGAAGGTTTTTTTGAACCGAAATCGCCCGGTCATTCATCGCTATCTGTTCTGTCTATTTACCGTGCGCGCATAGACGACTTTCATCCATAAACACTGTACTATAGAACCTTGTATCCATACTAGTCTAGTTGTTTATCCATACCAAATTTAAACAATTAAACAAAGTCAATGTGCTTCTAGCTTTCGGTCTAATTAATTCCTAGGCAGCCAGCCTTGTGATCAATCCCTAGTTAGCATAAACTCCTTCTAATGAAGATTTAACGGCTCGTCTAAATACAGTCTCCATGGTAAACCCATCTCGTCACCTCCTTTTCACGTTTCACCAGCCGTGTAGGAACAAGGGCCTACCACCCGTAGGGGCCACAGAAAGAATATATATATATAAGCTTAATTCAATCGAAGCGGAATGGATAATGTTATGCATGCAGAAACATTCGCCCCTTGTAAAGAAAGGAAAACCCATATTTCCCAGCCAATCTGATGTAGATTCTCGAGTAAGTTTTTTTTTATCGTACGAATTCTTGTAAGTAGGTAGTAGGGTAGGCCAAGAAAGTTGCTTCAATACCCCAGGTTTTTATAATGAGAAGGGGGTGAAAAAAGGCTCAGTCGGCTGACCTCGTGCGTTGTGGCTAATAACATGTTTCCAATATATTACGATCGACAACTAACACCGGGTATGTCCCCGGCCGCCAATAATTAGAGGAAGCTTGTTATGAATGCTAAGGATTATAGGAATCAAACAACTTTAATAAGTAATTTAGATTGAAACTCTGTTTTATACACGCGGTGGCTTGTAAAACGTAAAAGGAAGTGAAATAGGAAAAACTTTGAAATATACACACGGCGGAGAAAAAAATGAAAGAAGAAGTAACAGGTTTAGCTAAACGCCATTGAATGCCCCAAGAGAAAGATTCCGAAGAAAAGAAAAGAAAAACATCTACCTAATTATAAACCGATTCTGAAGTGAAGTAGCAGCGTCAAGACTAGGTAGGAAAGATTTGACAAGAATGTGGAATCGAAAAATAAATATTTCTCAAACGAGAATCAAGATCAGAAACACTAAGCTGGGGCTCTGGCCAAAGGAACTTGCTAAATATCGGGGAGAAAGAATCCAGGAATCAAAATATTAAAATGTTTGGACCTCAACAAACCAAACCACCGCACGGACGAGAACATTAAGCCTTAGCCTCAACGACTGAGATGGTCGACTTTCTGTTCTTGCGCTTCTTCCACCAGTTGATGACACTCTTTTGTCGTTTGGCAAGGCTTGGGAGGGATGAGCTCGAGGGTTGTCGTTCGATAACCTTGGAGGTTCCCTTCGACGGTTGAGTGGATGAAGTCGGCGTTGTCGGTACGACGGTGAACGGTTCGGTTGTGGTGACGGATTTGGCTTCTAGCTCTTCTCTGACAGTGGTGCCGTTTAAGGATGGCGCGGGGGCCGGGGCCGCAGGGGTGTGGGTAGCAGTGCTCGCGTGTGCACTGCATGAACCAGCTATATTGTCGTAATATCAAGACGATTGGGAAAGAAGAATTTTCGAATCAGAACATCGCTGTACAAAACTTTCCTTTGCAGCAGAACATAATGAATGTTTATGGTCGCCTACAAGCACATCCTAGTCGCCAGACACCCTCGTTCTCCTCGAGGTAGACTGTTCTCTTTTCGTCAAGACTGACTCGACCGGCGTGCAAGATTGCACCCGTAGCAGCGGTGTTGGCGAGCGTGGGGAGACCACGCTTGTCGAGCTCATCCAAGGTAACTTGGCCGGCGTTGAGCTTGTTGCAAGCGTCGATAAACTTTTCGAAGGATACATAACCTGAATTAAAGTGAGTAAAGGTTGTCAAATTCATGAGGGATGGAAATTCAACATACCATAGCCACTTTGGCCGCCGAAGTTTCCTTCTTCGTCAGGAGCATATCGCATGTAGAAGGGGTTATACCACATCAAGCCGGTGGTTTCGTCATCAGCGACATCATAACCACGCTTGGCCTGATTGATTCGGATTTCGCCCTTGCTTCCGAGGTCTGTTCGAGACAAAATCAATAATTTATCCAAAACACAGCGAGCATTCGGAATGACTTACAATGGAAGTATTGGTTGGAATGGACACCTGCCTTTTGTGGGGCAGTCCAGCTAGAGGTGTAGACACCAGTAGCGACCTTGGTAAGGTCGTCCTTCTTAACCCAGTCAACCATAAGTGTAATGGTATCCTCGGTCCCGGGAACGCATCCGAGATCAGTAGCGCATCCACGAGAGCCAGAGGCTGTGACCTTGTATGGCTTCCATCCAGGAACCATAGATTCGTTGATATCAACGTGGTGGGAGTTCAAGTAATAACTAAAAAAATTCGCATATTAGTATTGTCCGATTTTACGGTTGCTTGGGAAGATATGAACGTACGAAATATCAGAGTCCTTTCCGGCCCATGCCTTGAAAGTTTCCAACTGGCTCTTTGGCTGGGACATATAACTGTAAAAGTAGTTGAAGTCACCGAGTTTCTGAGCCTTAGCCCGGGCATCAGAGTAAGCAGGGTCGAATCGCTTGTGATGCTCAACAAAAACGAAGACACCATATTTCCTCGACTCGCGGATCAAATGCTGGTGCTCTTCAATTGTCTTTGTGGCTGGCTTAGTCAAAAGAACGTGGATTTTTCGCTGGATAGCATATAGAGCGATGGGGTAGTGGGTGGTATCCGGGGTAAAGATTGTAATTGCATCGCCAGGCTTAAGCTGATCGATAGCAGCCTTGTAGGAATCGGCATCAACAGCATCGTCGGCGGGGAAGGACTTGAATGAGACGTCCAAATCATTGTAAACTTTGGAAATGTTCTTGTCCAAGTGTTCGCCTGCGTGGAAATGATATCAGTTAGACTTTTGCGTTGTTTGTGTGGTATCCTCTCCGCACGGGCCAAGTGTGGAGAGATGGAGGCTCTGGGGCAGTTTCCTTGGGGTTGCCTTGGGTGTTAGGGGACTTACGAATGGCGGGATATTTCTTTCCGTTAACGCCAACCATGGACAATTCACCGACTTTGCCACGACGCCTCAAATCGAACAAGGTCAAGCCGACGACACCGACCTAATTGCCGTTCAGTTATCAAATTTGCCCTTCCGGATAATTCGTGTTTCGGTCTGATGGGACTTCAAGTTACCTTCTTATCAGAAGTCGAGGCTCCGGTCCCGACGAATCCGGTAGTGTACTCGCCGGTACCAACCTATTTATCGCAAGAAAAAACAATGTTAGACCAACCGCATTCTGAAATCTGATGTCAATCCCCACAGCACGGCATGGGCATACCATCAAGACGTTGACTGGAGAAGCCATTTTGCTGGTGCTTTGTTTAAGAGTGACTTCGCTTCCGAGTTTGTGTTTGGACTCGACGTCAATGGGAGATATCTCTTCTGAAGAGAGGGTGCCCGAGGAGAAGTCGCTCGGGGTGGTAATCGGGGCACGGGTTTGACCGCGGGGAGTTCCAATCAGAGAGAAAGGCGAACCGAGACCGGTGGATTCTGGGGAATACGATCTTGGCGAAGACGACGACGACGGGTTGTGTCCTTCGAGATACCCAAGTCAATAATTTTTGATAACTTATATATAAGAGTGAGTGTAATTAAAAGCCTTACTATTGCTGATTTCTGCTGGGTGAGAAGTTGTAGAATCGACCGGCGGCATTTTTGAAAAGAAGGAACAGCGAGAGAGGGTTGACTTAAATGATGGGGAAGCTTCTTGTTCTTTAAAGGGCCAGGCACCAAAAAAGTATACGAGGTATGGGATCTGACCTTGACAGAGAACAAAAAAAAACAAAAAGGTTCTAGCAGGTCGGTGCATCCGGCTTTAATCTGGAGTGGGAACCATCCTGGACATGGGGTAAAGTGTATCCACAGACCAGAAACACATTCGCTGGCGGGCAATCGGTGGATCGGATGGTGGCATTATTTCTGATGGTTATGCAATACCTTGAAAATAGTTCCGCCGTCTTGAAAGAACGGGTCTTCAGAAGGTCCGGAACGAACGATCCATCCGCAAGATTTCGCCAGGGCTATGTGTAGACCCTTGTTGGCATATATCGACTATTCTTCCAGGTTGCTTTGATATTGCGCGTGTGCAGATACGATGCACACACAGACTCACGTACATTCCAAGATTGTTATCTACATAATGGGAATATTTTCTACTATTGATTCATTCAGGCACAGGTACCGGTGCGCGCCTGGTGGTTCAGATTGTCCAGCGGGCCCCAAAGCTAGCTGGAACTATGTCGGTATCCAATGCAAGGAAACCAGCTACTCATAATTGGGGAGGCCGGTTAACCAGATAGGGTATGCATATGAACAGTATGGTTCTTCTAAGCAATGCTCGGATTGGGGGAGGAATAAAGCAGTGGGAACGCGCAAACACGCAATAAACCTTTCGGCGAAATCTAAACCATCTTTTCGTTAAATTGTTCCTATCTACTAAACGTCCGCCGTTGTATACTGTGGGTTGTTCAAATTTCTTGGTTTTCGTTTGCCCCCAGGGTTTAGGCGGGCTTAGCTTGGAGGGTTTCGCTGGTGGACACATATTTCCGGGTCACGTTAGCAGGCCAAACTTTGTTAATTATCGATTCGGATGGCTTTTTTTCTCGTTAGGGCCAGATTAACCCTGGACCGCATGGCTCGCATGAGACAGAACATGCGGCCAACTTTTTGGGGTTCATCGGTTTTGATGGGGCCCTGCGGACGGAAAATTGAGGGCCGTCGCTCGTAAACAGTTTAGACTTCAAACTCCTCCCTTGCAACGCAGGCGGGTCCACTCTGTGATCCTTGGTAACGTTCAGGTTCGCAATACATCTGATTTCAACATCCGCTCTCCGCAAACAATGGGGTTTGCATTCGACGAGTCTAGGCGGTACGTACTACCGAGGAAACTAGTGGAGATTAACTCTGCCTTGAGAGTACATACATACATGTACATAGGTGTTTTTTCTCCCGCGTATACCAATGACAGGCTTAAGGTTACAATATTGAACTCCGCGGATTGGTAAACTTCAATGCCCCGCTGCATGTAGCACATATGCACAAGTTAGTGCTGCGGTCATCGAACTATACCGTCACATGATCATATGAGCTCTCATATTAATCTAAATAGCCGGAAGTGATCCGAACATTCAATCATTGGATTGTGTGATTATATAAGATTGAGGTTGAGCTCTCTAGATTTATATCACATTATAAACCTAAAGGCGGCGACTATCACGGATTGAAACCCGCGACTAGTAATTGTTAGCTAATCTCTAACATTTAAACTCGAATTACACAATTCGCAGAAGATTTCTATTGGATAGCATTCTCGGATTCAAAAAATTAAAGTGTTCCGAATAAACTTAATATCGATGTCAACTAGGGCTCCACAATTTCTGGGCGATTGGCAGCGTCGTCGGCTGGGAAAATACAATATCCATGGGAGGCAATTGGTAAGCACCCATTCAAACGCCTCTTTCATTCTGAAATACGAATCACCCAGCCGAGCCTCTTCTTCGGATGAACTATTTTCCACCTTGCAAATGGCAGGGAAATCTCCAAGATTTTGTTCAGCAATTCAGCAGATAACAAATTAACAGATGATGAGACGAAATAATGCTTCTTTCCTATATTTTTGAATAAATTTTTTTTTGAAAGAAAAATCGCTCATGAAACCTGTCCGAACATACGGAGTATCAATGAGCGAACCCGCCCAATTCCTCAATGCCATTTTTTACTATCTATTTAGTGGCGAACTAGGCTTTGGTACTTGGGATTTTCACCGTTATAAGATTGCTCGATGTGTGTTTGTATTGTATATATCACCTGAACTTCGAAACTAGGTTAATATTATATCACTTTGCATTATTAACCACCGTGGACATGCACCTTCCATCCAATACCCCAGATTTCGTCCCTCTAAAAGAGTATTCCGGCTGAATGCAACTATACCTGCTACACAAACTATGCATAAACATAACCCTTGGTTGATTGGTATTGACTACTTCATCCATCCCTTCATCCCCAGCGTAATGCATGCGCATGCCATGTATCTCGTCCAGACCCCCCACGCTACGTTGAACTTAACCGTTCTTAATTGATCCTCGTAGATTATGTTTAAATCTTAGATAGGATCGTACCTAGATCATTTATATTTTCCCAAGCTTGGCCTAGACGCCTTCTTTTTTCCTTCTCCATTTTAATCATCCGTTTAAATTTTGTTCGTTCTTGTTTTGTATGAAACCGTCAAGCTCGGACCAAGAAACCCCCTTCCCCCCAAAAAAAAAGGAATGTATGATGAACCCCCAATTTCAGGTATACCGAGGCTCTTCGCAGGATAGATGGCATGGTGTCATTCGGAAACGCTTTTCCCACCACTATAGAACACACGGAGAATCAAGGTGGTGGCAGCCGGGCGGGCATGCACACACCCGCTTCTGATCTCCGAAACCAGTCTGATATGGGTAACCACCATATCCACGGCAGAATAAGCCGAAGAAATTTAATAATCAAAGGGATACAGAGGTTTAGTTTGTAAGCAGGCATGCGAAATCGCGATCGATAACATCTAGGGGAAAAAATCTTCCTATTGGCTTGAATTTAAAAGTCATGTTCCTCCCTTGGAATTGGCGTTTTCCATCTTGGCGTCTGGTCCATGCATTGCTTAGACAGTTTATGTAACTTTTATTCCATTTGATAAAAATCTTGTGAGAAGCTGTGAAGAAGACATGCGGGCATGCTGGCAACGTAAGGAATTTCTATAGGTCTAAAATAAAACCCAGCCGTCATGCAAATCTAAATAATAGAACGAGAAAAACAACAGAAAAAAGAACGCTTAGGAACGACGATGAATGGATATCTACTGCGGAAACGAAAAATAAAGATAGTCCTGCTATGGGTTATGCCCACTTACCAAGCAGTGCCATCAATCCTACACCGTCAAAAAAAAAAAAAAAAAAGTTGACCAGTTAGCCATTGACTCGTCTACTTATCAGGCACAGAAATACCAGGGGTTTAGGTTTGGCTTACCGGCACCAAGCATCATGAACCCATAAGCCGCGAACAACCGTCGTCTTTTCCCTCGTCGGACGGGTCGGAACGTCTCGCTAAATAGGAACTCATGCGCCATGAGTTCTATTAACCCGGTATACAGTAGAATACCTGCGCTTATAGCGTCGAAAATCCCTTGCACTAAAATAGCTCTAGTGCTGTTTGAAGTGTATGACTTCCTCGCCGCAAGGCCGATTGCTATGGCTAGAGGTGTCGAAAGACCGTAGGCGATAGCCATGGCGTATGGCGTTAAACGGCGTGCTTTGGACCATGGTACGACGGCGAGTCGTGTTCCGAGGGCGAGCCCCTCAAAAGTTTGGTGGAAGACGAGAACTATGTAGAGAGTAGTGAAATTCTCGCCAGTGACAGCTAGGGTTAAGCCTATGATCACCGAGTGGAAGATAACACCAAATTCAAAGATGCAGACGGAGATCAACTGAGATGCATAGTCTTCGGAGGCTTCAAGGGCTCTTTCTTCGTCATGTTGCTTAGTTTCAAGTTTGAGTGGTGTGCCTCTCGAGATCGCTTCGGATACAGCCTCCGTGCTATTACTGTCCGATCCCAAAGCGCCCCCTTCAACTGAGCGTCCCATTTCAATACTCTGGTGCATTCGCACATGGCCAAGATGATCTTCTCCGGGAAGCGAGACTCGGCGTTTCTTTGTCTGAGAATGGGAATGACCATGTGAATCGTCATGGTTGTGGCTGTGACCGCCGCCTGCTATGGCAAGAGTTGCAAATGAAGTTGCAAGAAGCTCGACAAAGAACAAAAGCGATACCGCCATAAGGGCTATACCTTCCGCCCATGGATACCCTGTTAGGGTGTCATTTAGACAGGGATTTGTTAAAGCTTCGTTTGCCGGTGCAAGTAACTAGTTTCATCCATCAGTTCAACCGATCCAAGCACTAGTGGAGAAATCTGATCCGTACATGTATGAAAGCCGTAGCCACAATAACACCTGATCCAAAATATTTGACCGCAAAAAGTATATATTTCTGACCAGGTAAGTAGGAGGCATGATGTGCGAATATGGGAAACATTGCACCTACAACCCAGGATATTAGCTTCTGGTATATCTAATTAAAGCCCTTTATTGATATCGAGCCCTACCAAATGTAGATCCAGCAAGAATAGCAAAGATTGCCGATATCCTCAACCCAAGCATATCCTCCGAGTTCATATTCTCGTCACAAACAATCGTCTGTGTAATCGTCCGAAGCCCTGGGGACGGTATCGGTTCCGCCATTTTTGGAATTGCTGTGGTATCCCTTTAGAAATCTGGTTTGTGGCTGTCCTAACTCAGATCTTGTGCGTCCTAGAAATCCAAAAGGGATTAAAAGTCCGGTTGCGAGACTGAAGGGATTGTTCTGATCTGGCAGCTCAGATATCTATTTCAACAGGTGTATATTTATGTATGGCGACTTTGGTGACAGGGTTGTCGATAGGTTGAAATATGATGCAGGTCGCAGATGTACATTCCTGATGGCAGACAGGCAAGCATATGTCGAAAGGAATGCTAGCTGAGAGATTTAGTTAACCCTTGCGCCGAAGAAAAAAATGGATCCAAAGAAAGACTTTAAAGAAAAAAAATCGAATCCGAATGTAGTTTGTTGTATAAATAGAATGAGCGCTACATCTTCAGAGTCGCCCGCTGGATGAACATGTTTTTGGTACATTTTTGGGGTCGGATTAAATGTGAACACGGCACGTGGAGGCTTGCCGCTGTCCCGCAGACACCAACGTGACGGGCCGAATGATCAAACAATTGATTCGGATCCACTTACCCTCGATATCCAATTGATAAACACAAACGCGGAGGCAGTTGCGAAGGTGAAAAGGGTGACGGCAACCCGGTAATATCCAGGTACTTTCTAGCTGACACTCTCCATCCAGAGACTTGGGGTGAATTTTCTGAAATATAACTAATAGCGGGAACTGCAGGCAGATGAATAAGCCTTTTCTGGTTCGCCGCTGGGCAAAACAGCGCGCCATGGGCCTGTCGTAGGCTGCAGCTATGCCAGATTGGAAGGAGGTTCTCGGTACCGATCAAGGAAACCCGGAAGCTGTGGTCAAAAAAGCTGCCGGCGCCCGGCCCTTGCTTATCGATACGCAGCGCCGACGCATCTAGTCGGCGATGCAATGCAATGAGATGTTCCACTTGGAGCCATCCCTTTACCTGTCTCCAATGCTGTAGATATAGTTACTGCGTCTTAAACAATTACTCGCAGTTTGGGATATCCTGTAGGGATCAGCAGGCGACGATTTAAGGGCGCTGTGTAATATTGCATTGTTTAAGTTCGCGTTCAACATCGCTTCCTCTGCGATTTCGGCGGCTCAGCATAGCCACCCTAATTTCCTGATCTTGCGTGATGGGTTGGGATTTCGTTTGGGGCATATCTTGCCGAAGGCTGATAATATTGATAAGATATAGTAGGATTACATTATCAAGCCTTGCAATGGCTTAGAAGGGATTCGAAGATGGAAAGACCTTAGCTATTGAAGTCCTATCGATTTCTCGGGATTGATTCCATGTTTGAGTTTGTCTATCAAATTGGTTCAAATGTTGCACACAAATGTTCAGCTGCTTCGGGCGCATGGCAGACTGTGGCCTCAAACCCAGGCTAGGCAGACTGGGCAACAACACAAGAAATCCAAAATGCAACATGGATGGCCTGATGTTCTTGTTGTCACGGGCGTATTTGTTACATTTTTCGTTCCTAGAGGCCGTAAGGGAGGTATCATTTGCACCTATAGTTTGATATTCGATATTCGCTATCTACCTTTCTGACGATGTAGAAAATATTGCAAGCTCTGAGAGTAGGGACAAATAATTAAGCCCCGTTTATGGAAAGATGCCACGTTGTCTGTGGAAACTTCTTGCGAATCCAAGCTTGGCTAAGCAATGGTTACCATCAGTCCAAATATTGATATCTAACAGCCAGCCTAATAACTAATACAAAATTGACAGACAAATTGCCTTCTGTACTTGCTGAAACATATGCTGTTTCGCAAGGCTTTATAAAATCGCAAATTTTAAAAATTTTTAAAAAGGAAGCCCATTTCAGAGAAAGAAAAAAAAAGCCACCTTTGATGCAATGCAAATATCTGGCCGTCAAAAGACTTTTGATGAGGTAGGTGTTCGACTTAGAAGTCTGCCATCTTGATATATCTCTCATAGAGGCGCTTAGAAGGGTCTCGAAGAACTCTCCATTTGTATGGCCCTCTGACGAGGTCCTTCATGGCACGTTCATTGTTTCCTCGAATAAATCCAGTGACAGCACTTGTCATAAAGTCGTGATTACCAAATATAATTTGGACGTATCGTGCATGGATGAAACCGGCGCATAACCGATTTCTGTTGTTCAGGAACCCGACCTAAGTGGATTACTAGTGGTTAGCCCTTCCGGGATAGGATAAAGAAAAGGGGTAAGTATACATACGTTATCTCCTCCATTTGCCCTCACGAGGCTAACAAGAACAACATCTCTATGTAATTGGTATTCTTCGAAAGACGACACTGATAAGCCATTCTCGATCTGATCTTGAAGGTCGTCGGTCAAAAGTTCTCGCTGGCTAGCATACGGCGTGAGAATAGCTATGTCTTGTAGAGGTATTCCTACTTTAGCCAAAACACAGCACATCCTTCGTATTGCGTCCACTTCTTTCATGTTGCTTTTTGACCCACAGTCAGCCTCGTCATCCTTGCCCTTAATATCGATCCAAAATCCCAGGTCATTGATATCAAATAATCTCTTGATTATTTGCCGATAGAATCCATCCTTTGGTAGGCTATGCACTCTGGGGTGGTCGTAAATAATGTAACTGTTCTCCTTAGGTGTATCTTGAATGTGGAATGTATTATCGCCCGGGAATAAAGGCTTCGGATCCTTAGAATTATCGCGGTACCATATTTTACGAATAGCTTCACTGATGGCTGGGTGTATCTCTCTCTGTTGCTGGAGTGAGGCAAACTGGTTCCATTCAAGGCGCATCAGTCTTTCAAGGAAGCTTAGCTGAGTGACTGAATAATCGGTCAAACTAAACGGGAGAAGGTGTCGAGTATCTCCAACTAACAGAATCCGCTCGAGAGTTCGGCTGAATCTGGTGATGGGAATTAGTGCTTGTGGCTCTGTGGCTCGCCCGGCCTCTTCAATTACGAGCATTGTCGCACCGAAGCTGAGTGGGACTTTCAATGCACTTTCCAGAGTTGTGAAGGCAAGGAGTGTGTTACTCCATATCTTTTTCTCTATCAACTCTTCAACCTCTCTAAGGGGGCCTTCTAGCTTCTTGTTAGTACACTCAGCATAACGGAGAGTCAACCTATCATTAATATGATCTTCCATCCAAGCCTCTCTTTGCTTCGCTAGTTTGGTTTTTGCAACAATGGCGGCTACAATTTCGTTCTTGTGGTCATGTTCCATCCTTGTAGATGGAATTCGGCTTTGAAGATAAACCACGTCCCCTCGTCGTGACTTTATCTCCACGAAATCTGCCATGGCCTCAATCAGTGCCTCGAGTGAAATATTCGTCGGCGCACATACCAAGATTCTCGAGTTAAGCTTCGAGGCTAAGGCCACTTTACAAACAACAGATGACAGATAGGTCTTTCCGGTTGACGGTCCACCACGAACTGTTGTAAGCAGTGTAGGCTCGTTATCATCGACAGGTGAGAGAGCCATGAGAGCCGCACTGCGTTGCTCGTCCTCCAGAGGAAACTTTTCGAGCTGTTCTATGACCTCCCTTGAGCAAGGCTTTGTATTCGCTAGTGGGTTAAACCCTAAGATAATACCGCAAAGATCAACCCTGGATTGCTTATCTTTGGCGGCCTCTATAGTCTTTTGAAGATTTTTCAGAATTAAATCCCGAGACCGCGTATTTTCAACCGGTTCGACCCTATGAGTGATAGTGTCAGTTTTTGGGTCCCTGTCCACTCTAGAAGCTACAACCTACCACATCACCTCTCTTAACTCGCATGGGAGATCTGGATCTGATATGCTCCGAAGAAATTGTTTAACATCTTCTCCCATTTCCTCGACAGATTGGACGACGAGGTTGTTTCGGAAATTGAAATCTTCCACATGCTGCGGAAGTGCAATCACCCGGAGGCCATGCTCAATTGGAGTATCTGGGGAGGAAAGATCGAACTCTTGCTCGTCGCGCAAGCGCATTTTCTCTTTAGGGTCTCCCGTCCACCTCATATGGATCTCTATTTCTCGGTCGTCGTCCAAAAGGCGAACCCAAGCCTTCCCCTTAAAGTATTCTCGAATCCGATTTATCTGGGAATCGTGTTCCCATTTGGCTGCAGTACTTTGTACATTGTAATAGTCACGGAGGCTGAAGAATCTTGACATTGATTTGTCAAAAATAGGGGTTTTTTTATCCGGACGACGGCGTTCAACTTTCTCGATTTTCATGCGCTTGAAGAATTCGCTCACTACGATTTTATCCTGGAATTTAACAGATATTAACACCCAAAGCGTACTTACCAAAACAGAAACTAGTTAAACTTACACCTGTACTAAGAACTTCACCAAAACAAAGGTCCAGAATTGTCGCCTTATTCAAGGCGTAGAAGGTCTTTACTACACTACTCTCCTTATCCAAGCCTTTCGGCGCCGTCAGCTCGGTCAGCTCGGGATCAATGATCAATGAGAGGACAGTCCCGTTGGGAGACTCGGTGAGGTCAGATTGTAGGATCGAGTCCTTGGTAAGTTCAAAAGAGATAAAGAATTTGATTCCCCTCTCGAAAGGTTGAACTGAAACGTATTTTTCAAGCCCAGGATAGGACCTGAGGGCTAATTTGAGAGTATTTAATCGAAAACGTTGGCCGTCTGCTGTTAGGGAAGGAACTGAGAACCAAAATTTCGTCGACTTTTTCTCCTGGTCTGGATCATCGAGGTTGGAAGCCCTGGCTGGCCGTTGGTCTCCATGCGCTCGGAATAATCCTTGGAACATATTTGGGGATTAGAAGGGTCGAAGCTAGAAAGGAGGCTTCTAGTGGAGGCTATGGATGGCGATATGACGTGATAATAATTAGGATGTCGCTGATGAAATGTAGAAAGATGTGAGGTTGTTGATGGCGAGAGGGCTGCGAAGTTATGTAAGTATGTTATATTGCATTGCTGCTGGGGAAAAGGCTTAGCTGGCCGCAGGAAGACTGTGCATGCCCGCACCAAACAACTCATCTACAATTCTATAGGGAAGTTTCAGGCCGTTGAACAGTGTCAAGACTCCTAGATCTTTAACCCAAGGCTAATAATCCATAACTTCGGTGCCCTAAAGCCAAGGCCAATACTACGTAGTCTTAGGAGATTCTTCAGCTAAGTATGGTATATATCACCGAGGGTTATGTGCACGTAGGTCTGCAGTCTGTCATATATTAATACGTAGCTAATGTCTAACTAGCTTACGGGACATATAATCAATAGTGACAGTCCTACAATATCGGCTTCAAAGTCGCATTTGCCGTATATTACGGTTATGTTTATGACGATAGTCAGATAGCAGGAGAACTAGAAGAGAACCCAACCTCACGTCAACACATAACCCTTCCAAGACCGTGTGGTATTTTTGCCTCCTCGATTGTCACGAAATTGGCGGGTGTGCCCCGCAGAACAAACGAAGAAGATGGTTAGCCGTTTGCCTATAATTGACCGGCTGTTCACAACCGAACGGTCGTATCCAGATGCACAAAAGAATCCTAACCAGGTTTATAGCCAAAAACCCTCATATTCAAAGTGTGGATACATGCGTCTTTATGCATGGCATTTCCTTCATTGCAGAAATTTGCAAAATGTGACTGGCAAAGGTAATATGAGAATACCGTTGAATTCTTGGTTTTCTCGATGCTAATATAACAGGATTCTCTAGTCTCTAACTCGACTGTCCTTTCTTTTTAAAACAAACACACCTTTGGCACAAGTCATGCCACTGACTAGGCCTATATAGGCTTTGCTGACACTAGTCCGGGGCATCCCCACAAAAGGGCTCCGTGACTTCCAGCTGCAGGATCTTCTGCCCAAAAAGTTGATTAGTCTGACCGAATTTCTGGCCGAGTCGACCGACAAGACGGATGTCACTTCGGGGAAGCTGTGGCTTAGTTCCGCGTGACAGCACCCTGTCATATCCGTGCCTTCGAATGTTCTTTGACGAATAGTGTGAGAAAGGGCGCCATGCAACTGCCCAGAAATACCCAGGGTAGCTGTAGGCTATTCTGGAGTGCAGGACCCATCACGAATGATATCGGGGTCGACCCATACGTAATATGTAACCGGCCCAACAGCGTGTTTTCTACTACCCAAAAGTAGGCGGCCCGAGCGAAACGAGACCACACACCACCCCCCAATTTTAAAAAACCTCGAAAATTTATTGACCACCTGAGGAGCTTAATTACCCGTTCGTGAACTATGCCTCCTTCCCACTTCTTTCATGTCCGCTTAAAGTGAATCATGACAAGTCTCTTCATTGCGACAACAACTGGATTCGAAAGGGGAGGGAGGCTGTCTTTTGGAACTCTAACCTCGTTAACTTCGTCCGTCCGGCGGACAAGAATGAATCAGCTAGAATGGCGGATGCAGAAGCATCAGCGATGCTCCCGGACGGCGGAGAGGACCAAGGCTTGACCAATTCACAACCCGTAGACCACGACAGCCCTCACTCGGACACTGGAGATCGCGAAGCCGGTATCACTTCGCCACAAGATAAGATTAGGAAGAAGCGAACGAGGCTGCGCCAGGCTTGCGATGCTTGCCGGTTGAGAAAGGTTCGATGCGACGAAGGGAATCCTCCATGCAAGCCTTGCCAGGCTCAGGGCCTGCTCTGCGCGTATACTCGGCTTCGGAAGAAACCAGGACCTCCGGTCAGGTAACTACAAAAATCTTGATCACGATATTTTGCCTTGCGTTGTATAATTATAAGCTGATGTCCCAAAAGGCGAACGAAGGATCTCCCGAGAGCGCACCCGGAACAAAATGGATTGGAAGCATCGCCAATGCAGATTTCAGATGTCACAAGTGCGCCTATACAAGTTTCAACTCCTACAACCACTACTAGGCTGGTATCGTTACCGCCGGGATCCGATCAGTCTGAAGGCGTTCACCGAGCTCACAGGACCCCATCCAATGCTACCGTCTTTTCGCCCTCGGTGGGGCAGTTTCCTGATGCTGGAACTTCAAGTTCGAGTGGCTTTTTCAGTGCCCTGTCCCCAGTGGTTACAAGCTCTGGCTCCTTCCCAGCGTTACCGGCCTACCGCATGGATATCACAACAGACTTTCTTCTTCCCAGAGACGTTCTGAGGCTATTGCTCAAAGATTTTTTCTATTACATTTACCCGCTCAATCCGATCGTTCATGAGCCTTCTTTTACCTCGGATTTCAATGCAAGACGAGACAAATCCGATCCTATGTTTTTATCATTGATATTTGCAATGTGCACTGTCACAATCATATCATTTCCGAGGAAGCTCCAGTCATACTGCCAAGGGCGGTATTATAATACTGCTATCCAAATGGCGGAACGTGCACACCGACTCGCTTTACTTGCCCGACCTGTGGATTACCTGGAAAGACTGGACGTGACCCTGCTTTCGTCTTTGTATCTCTTATCCTTGAGTGCCTGGTATTCGAATAACACAAACCGAGGCTCCTTCTACTTTGCGGAACTTTCGCTCGCGTTGACTATCTTGGAACGGTCCTCCCCATCTAGCCAGTTTAACAACCCGGATTTCTCCCATGGTTTCATGTCATCCAACAACTTGATTACCATGGAGCTAAGGAAACGTGTTTTCTGGATCACAGTCGTTGGAGAGATATCCCGATACTCCATGGAAGGAAAAATCAACTTGCCTTTGTTCCTCAAGTATAGCTCCGCGGATCTAGACCAGTTGTATCTGGATACCGTCCCGGCGGAGATCGATGATGCATTTATAACACCAACTACCTTCAACTTCGGCGCTGCCCGGATGGAGACTAAGATAAGCCACTTGGTGGGCTTCAACGCTTGCTCCAAAATACATCTTATCTACGCCAAATACGTAGCAACATGCCACAATGATGAAACCGGTGTCTGGAGATCAGCAGACCCGGAGATGAAGCGGAGAGTTCTAAAAACTTTCCTCAAAGATATGAAAACTGCTCTAGATTGGCTCCCACCTGATCTAAAGCTGGATATGAGAATGGCGGAGGCAAATGCTGGTACTGATGCAGATGGACTTCCGCTAGAAATGGTCCCTTGGCCAGCGAATGCAACTACGGATGGTGACATCTACGTCAGCATGCAGGCATTCTTAGGAAGGAAAACCCTATACCAGGCGGCGGCTGAGCTTCCAGATGGCATCAACATCCCTGACCCAGATCGCCATGAGATTTCCTACGAAGTGCAAAAGGCAAATCTCTACGTTACTCAATTGTATCTCTTCTCAATATTCCTATCCGACTATTCGCGTGTTTTAGCGGACCTATCACCTGGATCAGGTAAAATTAAACTCGTTAATCCTAACGAGGAAATTGACGTCACTCACGATACAGACTATATCTGTCGTGCAATGCTCGTTGTCATGAGATGCATTAAGTTCGAGCATTTAGAGCCGAACGGCCAGAGTATTGTATGTAGTTTTCTCTCCCAAATTACCAGCAGGCTTTGTGCTAACGCCTTCTTTACAGATTGCCAAAATCAGAATAATTGCGGCATCACTTCTTAACGATATTCGAAATGACATTAGCTACGGCCAACAACCTTCAACCCCATCCTCGACGTCGTCATTCGCAAACAAGGCCAGAACGGAAGCCTATCTTGTGGCATTCCTTGAATTGTTATCAAAACTTGCCGGCGAAAATAATGCTGAGGACCGGGGCTGGCTGCAAGGGCTTAGGAATGAGGCTAATGCCACCGCTTAAAATATACCAACAAAAACACATGGACGGGAAAAGTTAAAATCTTAAAATATATTCTTTATCATTATTTGCGTAATACCTATCCTTTCACATTTTTACTGTTTTGCTTGGAAGCCTTTTTTTTTCTTTTTCTATCTGTTTTGTTATTTTGATGCACTTATACCTGTGGAGGGCGTTCCGTGTACAGTAAATGTGGCCACGAGTTTTAATGATACTAATCCGGTGCATTGGTTTTAATACAAAAAAAATGTTTTGCATTATTGACATATGATCATATGACCGATTCTAGACTTTTTACAAATCAAGTGAATAGATGTTTAATTGCGTGATCTCGGCAGCTTAGATCCAGGACCATGCAGCCTTAACAGTGATCTTCCCGGCCGGTTTCAACTCATCCTGGACAGAGCTTGTACCAATTAAAACCTCATAATCCCCAGCTTCAACTACCCATTTCCCAGCCTCTGTGCTCCAAATACCAAGGCTCTTGTCATCGACAGTAATATTTGCAGTGGCCGTTTCTCCAGTGCCCAGGTGAACTTTCTTGAACCCCTTGAGTTCCTTCACTGGACGCTTGATCGACGATGTTGATGCTGGGCGCTTGACATATAGCTGAACAACTTCAGCGCCTGCGACATTGCTAGTATTAGAGACATCAACATTGGCTGTAAAGGTCTGTCCTTCAGTCAACTCAGCAGTTGATAACGAAGGCTCCCCAATAGAGAATGTCGAGTATGAAAGCCCATAACCAAATGGGAACCGAGTTTGAACATTTTCAGTATCGTAGTACCGATACCCAACCATCAACTTTTCGGTATACTCAACCTTTTGATCTCTACCCGGGAAGTAAAGGTAGGACGGGTTATCTTGTACTTTGATCGGGAATGTAAGTGGTAGCTTGCCCGAAGGGTTCTGTTTTCCGAGCAGAACATCCGCAATCACATGACCGGCCTCTTGCCCAGCGTACCATGCCTGAACAATAGCCTTAACATTCGAGTTCTCGGCCCATGGCATGTCGACTGGAGCACCACTTTGGTTGACGACAATAACATTCTGGTTGACCTTTGCGATTTCCTCAATCAGGTCATCCTGGTTATTTGGGAGCTTAGTGTCGGATCTATCATAACTCTCCGATTCCCACTCGTTGTTCAAGCCAACAACGATGACGACTGCGTCTGCATCCTTAACGGCATCCGCGGCCTCTGCGATCAATACCGCATTGTCGTAGACAGGTGCAACTCCAAGTCGGATTCCCAAAGCACCGATTTCCTCCATTGGTGGATCCCGTGGTGAATCCTTCGGCCATATAGAAGAATTATGGACAAGGATTGGGTACCACTCTCCCTTCTTCAGCTCGATGGTTTTGACGACTTCTTCGGATCCAACATTCATCATAAGGTTTCCTCGTTCCTTGAAATCCCAGTTGTCGATGAGAAGCTCTCCGTTCAGATAAAGTTTGGAGGCCGTGATAGTACTCAAGCTAATGTTGTATTTTCCATCTTCTGGAACGGATATCTGGCCGCTAAACCTGACAGAGAATTCCTCGGAGGGCGAGATGGAAGTCGGTCGAGAATCCCAGAGGAAAGCATTAGAAGTTTTGAAGACAGTAGTAGCGACGGGTTCACCGGTGGCTTCATAGCCACGGAACCATTCCAAGAAGAGACCAGCCTCTGAATCAGGGCCACCGACTCTACAGAATCCACCCTCGACATCAATATTTGGAACCCAACGGTCTAATTCGATTCAGTCAGCATGATCTATTGAGTTTATCGAAGAATTCATAGACTTAAGAGAATGTTTACCGATAATGCAGCCCTGCACCCATGGAACTTCAATATCTCCATTTATTTCTTTGATAGCAGTAACAAAGGTTTCGTACGGCTGGGTCAAATAATTCGGCTCTAGGTTAGCGGAACCACCACCTCCTGCAACAGTTGCCTTCGCATTCGGTCCGATGAAAGCAACCTTCTTCAGCGATCCAGGTTGCAGAGGCAAGGTTTTCCCTTCGTTCTTCAACAATACGGTACCTTCACCACCAGCCCTTCGAATCAGCTTTCCAGTCTCTGGGTCGTTTCTTGAGTATTCAGGCGCCTCGGGTGTCATATCCTTCCATTTTCCAACCTTAGCGATCAATGTCAGAATCCTTCTTGCGGAATCATCAATCGCCTTTCTAACACTCTCGTCCTTTTCTGCCGCTTCGACAAATTCCTTGATTGGTCTCTTCCTTGCCGGTCCAGGCATTTCAAGATCTAGTCCGGCTAGCAGCGACTCAACCATCGAGTTGCATCCAAACCAATCCGACATAACCAATCCTTCATAATTCCACTCCCCTCTTAGCACCTGCTTCAGAGTCAATGGGTGTGAATCGCAATGAACACCATTGATAATATTATAGGCTGTCATAATCGCCCATGGTTGGCCTTCTCTCATAGCAATTTCAAACGGCTTCAGGTAAATCTCCCTCAACGTCGTCTCATCTATTGTCTCATCGACATAAAGGCGCCAAGTTTCTTGCTCGTTAGCAACAAAATGCTTCATCGTTGCCGCGATACCCCTTGATTGAACACCGCGGATATATCCCGATGCCATCTTGCCGGATAACAATGGGTCTTCGCTATAGGACTCGAAGTTCCTGCCACCGAGGGGTGATCTATGGCAGCATGCGGTGGGTGCAAGCAGGACGGAAGCGGATTTCGCCCTGACTTCCTCGCTGAGAAGCTCTCCGGTTTCGTAAGCCAATTCCGGGTTGAAGGTAGCTCCCATCAGGATCCCAGATGGGAAGAAAGCTGCCTTTTGACCCCCGCTGAAGGTGTCTCCTCTCGCGCCGCTTGGGCCATCTAAATATACATGTGGTTAACGAGCTGCTGTTAGTTTAGAAGGCAAGGGTATGGCAGTAAGCGTACCTGAGACTTTGATAGAAGGAATCTGCTTCTCGGGCAGAGGAACTGTTCTCCAAAAGTCCTTGCCAGCAAGAAGGGAGATCTTCTCTTCCAGCGTAAGCTGGGCCAATGTTTCCTCGATCTCCTTCAATGTGGTGGCATCCATCTTATATGCTTAGTCCAAATATAACCTCAATATGTGGAATGATATATATAAAGAATGTTTACTGAGTATCGAAACTTTTGCCGACTCTTTTTTGTTGGAAGTTATGTCTGCAATCTAAATCTCAACGAGGCCGAAAGCATCTCTTTATATACTTTACATCCCTCCCCTTCTCCGCATCATGGCATCCCCACTATAACCCATCACCCGCCTTCTCGGAAGAATTCAAACCCTGATCTGAAGGAAACCTTCCATGAAATAAGACATCCGTCGTAGCTACCTAGTTTTGCCGCCCGTATGCTTATGCATGTGTAGTACCATTCGGCTCTTGAGTGGGCTCTCCAAGCCCTAGCAATTGCGAAGCAAAAGGCTCTTTTTTCCCACGGTATCAATCCGAACTGTGGAGAGACGGATGTCTTAGCTACCAGGGTAGCCTTTTCTGGGGTAAAAAACAGGTACCATCTATTATCATATGTACAGATTTTAGGTGTGTCCTAATGCAAGATGCATGCATATATATTACCCAATCCATAGCTTAGCTTAGCTAGTCGCGGAACGTCGCTTTTCTTCCCACGGTTCCTTCAGCTTTTACGGGTGGTCTGCTCCCGGATCCGAGAAGGCATGTCGGATACACCATCGCCTTGCTTCAGTGCATGTGCATATGTCCACATTAACTTGATGGTGCATCGAAGGAGCTCAAAATATAGTTCACATGGAGTTCATGGTAGCTAGCCATGCACTAAGAGAGGTATTTAGCCGAAGTCTCTCCGCAGCAGACCTGCCGCTGGAAAAAAAAAGACACAAAAACAACACTACACTCGGGAATCCTTGACGCTATTTTGACGGTGTTAACGGACTGAAGCTTCCTGGAATTATTAATACATTCGATAGTTAAATCCAATTCGAAACTTTGATCATTATTAATTCGGACTTAAAGGATATACAATAATCTCCAAAGGATATGCTTAATAATTCAACAACTGCTCTTCGGGGTCGTGACTTTTGTACATATATACAGAGAACTGTTATTGTCGACTCGGAATAGGTAAAATCCCACACCTCTACTACCACCATAGTTATCTACACCCTATATCCATCCTTATGGTTGGCATTGAGAGTAGTAAACGTTTGTCGATACGCACTTTCCTGATGCGCAGTTTGTAGGTCCGGTCCAGCCAAGTCCGCCACACTGGAAATCTAAAGTTAGCTATGCTACTACATCTCGGGGACGTCAATAAAATCACAAGAAAGCCTAACGTACCTGGCCCCAAAGAGGTGCACTAACACCCGGTCCGTTAGTTGTAGCGGCGGATGAGGTAGTGGTAGCACGAGTAGTGGAAGCTGTGGTAGTAGCGGCTCTGGTAGTCGATGGGGTAGTGGTCCTCACGGTAGTCGCTGCGGCGGTTGTGGTTGTCCTAGCAGTGGTGGTACTCGATACTGGGCCGCTGCCACCGCTGTAGACGGTTGGTCCTGGGAGTGGGTAGCTGCTGAAGGACCTGTAGAGATCCCAGTAGATACCAGGGTCAGTTGGGCTGTATGCTCCTGGTAGGAGGACACCGGAGGGTGTGGCCGAGCCACCGCCAGTGACGTTAACTTGAGCAGTGTTAGCAACTTGAGCATTCGAATGTAACCCTTTCCTATAGATCGAAACATACTTTGATAACATGTAATATAAAATTGCGCTCCGTTTGTCTGGAAGGCGGCATGGAGGGCGATAACTTCGGCGCGGACCAGGTAGTTACCAGGCGCCAAACCGGCTGGAATAGCGACATTAACTTTACCGCAACTGTTAAGAAACCGTATGTTAATATACTCCCTTTGGTTTTATTCCCATCAGTCCTTCAGCCAACATACTTATCGTTCATCCTGTCAGTTGCCCAGTATCCTGCATTGTATCCAGAGATCAAGCCCTCGGCATAAATCTTAAACCAAGGCCCAGAGCCGTCGGCGGTGGTGGCATCACCAACTTTTTGCTATTCCTTAAGTTAGTATGCGACCTAGACATTCCACACTCTACGGGGCCGGTATAGCTAACATACCATGTATACTTGAACCGGTCCGTGATGCGCGCCTCCGATGGCCTCGACACTGCAGCTCTGATCTGCAGCACTGTATGTAGGGTGCATCTCAACAGTGATAGTGCCACCAGCTGGAACAGAACAGACCCCGGAAACACCATTGGAACCTCCAACATTACATCTGATGTCGTTTGAGCTGACTAGGGTGACTGGGAAGTTTGCAGATGGGCCTTGAGGCAATCGAATACACGAAGTTCCTTGGTCGACGCCATTAACAGCCAACTATTCGAATATCATTTAGCTATTTCTGTAGGTGATACTGCCAGAAAATCCCGAGCCATTCTAAGAAGATCAGATTTATATCAGTGGGGTTTATGTTACCTTTTGGAAGATAGCATGTGCAGACGCTCCTGCGACTGAGGCAGCGGCAATGGCAAGACCTGTTGCCTTCATCTTGTAGATACGTAATAAAAAGTGCGTATATTAAATTTTAACAGTACAAGGCTTTAGGGAAGAAGATGAGGAAACGACACTGTCCTTCCTTGCAGATGATGACCTCTGATGTCTTCCCGCTGGATATCCTCCACATATATTTCGCAGTTATGTCGGGGATCCATTTACTTTATATATTCATATCCCCATTCCTCTCAAAATTCTATGGCATGATGTAACCCGTGATCTTTGGGCTTCAGCAGGGTCTAAATCTCGTTTCACCGGAACAAAACACCAACGATCCGATAGAGATCACAAACGTCAGTGCACCTTGAAAAGAAATGTCCGAATTGCACGTCCCTTTATTCCGCGATTTAAGCTTACAGGACCCAAAGATGGGGGGGGATGCATTCAGCCGACATGGATTCCTCCAACAAGAACCTGCATAAATCTTGTTTGGATGGTCTGATCTTTGGTAAGTGTCTATATGGGTGTTGAACCGGTGACAGCTTCCGCTATTTAGCCGGTACGTTCGTTCCATGGTCCGGGGCTTGGATTTGTTGTATCTTTGGGATGGGGATTTTCCACGTAATAGACAAACTTGGGTGTATCGTTTCAAGTTGATGATTTTACCCTAGGATTTGGGACTGGAGTAGTATTTGGGCACATATTTTTTGCATCTAGTGGATTGGTGATATATTGCTAATCTCTCAAACACGGGTGAAAATTTCCTTCATGTATATAATATCCTTCATGATAAAAATTCAGCCACGGCCCTTGGGCCTTGTAGGTGTTTGAAGATGAAATCGCACTATACATGGTAGAACAAATGAAACCACCCTCTGTAATGCTAACCCTTGACTTAAAAGCATTTGTCCTCCACCTAATAGTAACAGATGTCTATACATCTAAGATTTTAAGCTTGGAGCTGATGATGTACGTCTAGCGCCATGGCACTCTCTTCGGTCACGCGCTTGACTATTTTCAGGGTTTGAGCAAGGCAGACACTGACACAGGTTGAGACAAGCAATTCGGTGAAAATCTTGTGAGTTTTTAGCGACGGTAAAAGCTGCGATATCCTTAAGCCACACCAGTTGACCCCGGGCACATAACAGGCTCCAGCTTCAAGGGATACAGGATCGGGAAAAATAGGATAATAGCCGAGATGGTCGACCTAAAACAAAAGTGTCATATTAAAACATTAAACGCCATGCATACCACTTCATAGAGTTATTTTACAATATCCATGCACCAGACAAACGCAATAAAAAGAGAGATGCTGCACGCTGAAGTGAGTGTGTTTACCCTCCATTTAAGACGAGCTAGGTCCTGTCCAGGTGTTCGCTTTTACGATCAAAGGAACATTTCGACAACCAAAACCGTTCCCGTTGTAGTTTCATATATGCCCATATAATTCATACTCCTCATGCTAACTTCCTCGATACGGATATCAATGGGACCTTTGGGAACAGGTGGGGGTAGAATGGGTGCCACCGGAACAGTCTCAACAACCGGCTGCGACGACGACCTTCCCCAACCCCATCTTGACTTCTTCTGTGGAGGTGGCGATACTGGCTGAGGGATGACCGGTGGTGGGGGTGGTGGTGGGTCAGGAAGCTGTAGGCGGGCTTTTAGCTGCTTCGTGAGTTCTTCGATGACCTGTCTCTGCGTCAAGAACTGAACAGTATTTCCAAGGCCCTGCAGCCGAACAAGTTTCATATAGCTGAATTGTGAGATATTCGATGTTGAAAGGCTGATGATTTGGTCATCAGGTGGCGCTATTTGTGGACTAGTATCGTATTCACTAGAATACGGTGCCTGTCGGTTTTGGTTCTGGAGGGTGACACTATTGGATGGTACGAGAATGAAAGCCCCATTATAGATACCAGACGTAGCTTGGCCTTCTACAAGAGGTAGAATATGCTCCATAAGCAAGTTCGTAAGTCTGTCTTCTACGGCCAAAGCAATTTTCTGCTGGATCGTCAATGGATCAGCCTGGATCTTCCCAAAACCAATAGAGCCACTGTATGTCGTAGAACTCCCGAAAGGTGCTACGGATTCATAAGTGGGAGGTCTTGAATCTGGAGAAGCAGAAGAGTGTGAAGGGCCAGCAGCCGTGCTTGGAGAGCTAACTGATGGATTTCTTGACATAAGTTTGAATTTCAAGTGTTCCGGGATTGGAACTTCCATCGCCCGAAAGGTCTTGAGAAGCTGGTCAAGTTTGCCTTCATCGCTATCGTCTATTTCCCCAGTTTTTAGATATTCGATCAGTGCATTGAAATCCTATGAATAGCCAGTATTTAGTCGAGGTCCAAGTATAAATATATAAGTACATAGGCTCGGTATATATATATCTACGGTCCAGAAACAAAGTCTAGGGAAACATACATCGAGGGGACAGTCGATCGTCGCAGTCTCGCCCGGGAGACTGTAACTAGCAATATCAGCAAGTTTGCTGTACGGGCATTTATCTAGTATTATGTCTTCGGAAAGGGTAACTGGTGTCCCTTGGACCAGAAAGGTAACCATCCTGGCAGGATATGGCGATGAGATAGTATCCTCCATCGGTGTTGTTGTTGTTGTCGCTGTCGGACACCAGACGTCAGAATATAATTATACTTTCGGGAGAGCTTTTGAGGCAATATCCGGCGATGACTCCGAGAGATGTTTTAAACCTTCGAGATGGAGATCGCCTAACTCAGAAGTCGAAAGGAGACTCGAGTCTGGGATTTCGTGCGAGAGACTCGGTAGGGGCTTTGACAGGTTGCTTGTGCGTCTCAAGGTTAGTTAGAGACAAATGAATCCATGAAGATTTGACAAGAGCAAAGAAACCGTCGGTGTTTGAGATTCTAAAGCTCCGATGCGAAGGAATTCTTGCATCATAAACCATGTGACTCTACCAGCATAGCATCGTTTTCGACTCAAAGGCTTATGATATGATCTAGGGGTTTTGATATTGTCTTCACAGACCTAGGTCACTTACTTTGGTATCAGGTGGGGTTGGGATGAACATGAACGGTGTTTGTCCCGCCCCGATCAGGATTGGGGCTGAGCTTAGCGAAGGTTGACCGTTTGCCGGCGAAATCAGATCATGTAATCCCGTGGGATTCTTCTCTCAGGACTTCATTCCTCAGAAATTGTAGTTTAAACACTGGATAACGTTACCCTATTCAGGGTGCGATGCCTCGCATATGCCAGCGAGAATTTACTTGCAAGAGAGTGCACTTTATCGCAAGGCAAGACCATGTATATCAGGGCCCGAATAACATTCTTCAGGCCTTCTAATTCGATACAAAATGTGTATTTTTACTCACATAATAGGCAGTCAAATATCGCAGTTGCTTGCAGGCGCCTGTTAAGAACCGGTTTTGGTTGCGAGCTATACGATACAGCTGTACACACCGAGAGACCCATCCAGCTGTGGGGCAGTGCCGAACTACCCAGCGCGAGCTCTTTGGCGAACAAACTCAGCCTTGTGAACAAACTCCACGGAAACCTTCTAGGCGTGAATGGGAACGTGAATGGAAGTTTAAGGGTGAGCCTCATTTTATTAGGCCGCTAACGAGCGAGGGTTTCACTCCGTACAGCCCAGCTAAACCACACTGACTTAGCAGGCAAACCCGATTTGGGATCGACTTCCATGACATGGGCAAATACCGGAACAAACTGTGCATGACTCCACAGCGACCCAATTGTTCGCTTAAGCAAGCCTTAGGCTTCATACTGATCTACGAGGCTGCCATTATCAAACTCTCTCAAGATCAAGACGAGACATCAGTTCGAATGGCTGGTATATGGAGGATACGAACCAAGGTTAAGGTTCAAGAGCGAACCCCCAGCCAAGTCGGCAGTGTTCCAGCGCTGTCTGGGATGTTTTCTTACTTAAGTCGGTATGAGTAATTTTAAGTCGATCACCGTTGTGAAGGTTCCGAGTTCCGATGATGCAAGTGCGCAGTACTATGTATGCTAGTATGCCTAGAGAATTAGGTCAACTGGGCGTGGAGTTTCAAGGGCAAGCAATAGCGCAGCTGATAACTCGCGCGAACCAGGCAAGCGGCAACCTAATTAACAAGTATCAATCAATGGGGCGTTGCAATTGGTGTCTTGAGAATCCAAATTGCAAATTGCCCAGAAACAGGCATCGATTGTGACAGGGAAACAAAGCGAAGCAAAAGGGTCCTTTCGTTTTTAAGCCTCGTGGACTTAGCGGGCGGGTGGTTCCATTGAGGTGCCATTTCCCAAATATAAATATCGGACCCCGCACCAAATCCTGAACTTGGTCCTACAATCAATCCGATCCATCAAACGTTAGCTTGACTAAGTATTAATCCACAACGAGGAAACTCAAATCCGACAATCAAAGCATTCACGAACCTTTATCCCTACTTAAGCACTTAAGTAGTTCTTCGCCCTTCACCGTAGATAGTCGTCGCAGGCAGGAAGCCATCCACATCTCATCCCGCCACCGTCAAGATGCTGTGGTATCATATTTCTGAGGTTTGTCTTTGTTCCATTGCAATACCCGTCTACCCTCAGTTGGCCGGTTATGCGGCCGACGCCCTGCTGGGATTCCCCATCAGTTGTCAGGGGACCGGCTGCCGATCGCCCAAAATGGGTGTTTTCCTACTTCCCGTTTTTAGTGTCACCATATCCAACACGGCAACGCAACTATTTGCAGAGCCGGCCAGCTGTTTGGTTTAGACCTAAAATTAGTTTCAAGTTCATTGCTGACAAATATCATTTGTATAGCCAAACCAATACCTCGCCCTAACCGGTGCAGGCATCGATGGCGTCAAGATCGCAAAGAAGGCGTTTGTCCTTCCATTCCAAAAAGTCACCCGGATATCAATCACACCGTTCGACTTCAGCTTGCAGCTGCAGGCTATGACAATTGAGAAATTGTCTTTTGCTCTGCCAGCGGTCTTCACAATTGGTCCCTCGGATGACCTTCATGCCCTCGTGAAATATGCCACTTTACTCACCGGTGGCCGTGACGGCACCAAGGCCTCCGGCCAGTCGCACGTCCAAGATATCGTCAAGGGTATCATTGAGGGTGAAACCCGTGTGATCGTCTCCGGTTTGACTATGGAAGAAATTTTCAGAGAACGTCAGATCTTCAAGCAAAAAGTCATCCAGAACGTCCAGGAGGAACTTTCGCAATTCGGTCTTAAAATCTACAATGCCAACGTTAAAGAATTGCAAGACTCTCCCGGAAACCAATATTTCTCTTCTCTTGCACAGAAAGCCCATGAGTCGGCTATCAATACCGCCAGGGTTGATGTCGCCGAGGCAAGAATGAAGGGTGAGATTGGTGAGAAGGAAAAGCAAGGTCTTACCAAGCAACAAATCTCCAAGATCGAAGCCGAGACTTCCATCAGGGAGACTGAACGTAAAAAGGAGAAGGCTGCCGCCGAAGCCGACTTCACGAACAAGCAAACCGAGTTGGATAGAGATATCAAGCTCGCCAGGATCAGCGCCGCCCGTGCCGCAGAAGCTCGCGATGCTGAACTTCAGAAGGATGTTGAGGCGAAGCGCGCAGCTACAGAACTTGAGAGGCTTCGTGCCACCGATGTCTCTAAGGCTATGGCAAAGAGGGAGACCGAAAAGGAAGCCGCCGATGCAAAGTTCTACACCCAGAACCGAGATGCAGATGCTAAGTACTACACCAAAAACAAGGAGATCGAGGCAGCCTGTAAGTTCTTAGAGTCAATAAATTTCTTCATATTGGGCATTATACTTACCAACCTTTTGATAAATAGACCTCCAGGCTACCAGAGCAGCCGAAGCCAACTACTTTGCTCGTGAGAAGGAAGCTCAATCAAACCTTATCACTCGTAAGCTCGAGGCCGAAGGTATCAGCGCTTTGGCAAAGAGTTATGCAGAACTCGGCCAAGCTTTGGGCGGCAGCGATGCTTTGCTCAAGTACTTGATGCTCGAGAAGGGAACTTACGGCGAACTTGCCAGGGCGAACGCAGAGGCAATCAAGGGACTTCAACCCAAGATCAATGTTTGGACCACTGGTCCAGCTGGCGAAGGTGGTGCTGGAGACCCAAGTGCTGCTATCCGCAACATTTTCCAGACTTTGCCACCATTGTTCTCCACCATCGAAGATCAGACTGGTATCCGACCACCAAACTGGATTGCTCAGGTCCCCCAGACCAATGGTGGACCCGCCGAGAAGCAAGTTGCTGCTGCAGCAAGAGGAAACTAAACTTTGAAAAAATCATGACATTCTCTCGTTTTGAAATCTTTTCCTTTTGTTGTCGAATCTTGCTTTCTCGGAATTCTTCAGGTTTCATTCATGCAAGGTGGCGTTAAATCATTGGATGGTTGTTATTCAATTACTCACAGGTCCTAATCACCGTTTTTCCTTTGTTCTCAGTTTTAGTTCCTTTTTGTTATTCCGACAAGGTTTCGTATTCAGGCTCGCATGTTTTTGTTCTCTGCGGGGTGGAGTTATGTTCAAGGAATGAAGTGTGAATTATCACATGTTTCAACGATTCCTTTTTTTTTTTTGGTTCTCGAAATTTTATTCCAGAGTAGTAACTTGTAAACAGGTACCTAAAAATGGGAACATAATTATTCTTTTTCTTCAATTCATCATCAGATCCTCAAGAGCAAATTGATGTCATTCGATCACGAGACAAGTAGAAGCCAGCCGGTCCCGGAACAAACGGTTCTAAGATATACCCTTGAAGTATCTAGCTGGCGGTACCCGGTCGTAGATATGGGTGTTCAGTCAATTGACCTATTCCGGACAGTAACATGAGAGTGTGTGGATTCGAGGCTACATGAGAGTGAGGATGTATCTACGTCGAATGTTCATAAACTTGATTCTGCTTCCGGCCGGCCGCCCCGATCCATGTCGGTACATCACATTGCAAAAAGTACTTACATCTTATACGGATCAGTATTTTGCCTAACTCTCAAGCTTCAATTGGCGGCCGATTCCGGATCAACGACAGAAACTTAACACGAAAATAGGCGGACAAACTATCATCAGTTTTTATTCAAAGATTTTACAAATTCCGAATTTCCAGAAAGGAAACAAGAAAAAAAAACAAAAGAGAGAGAGGGAAGGGCGGAAAAAGCACTACTGTATTTTAATATAGCCGGTGTTCGGGAAAGAATACGATTTGTCCGGATTATTCGAGGGGTGAAGACTGGTAGTGGGACCCTACCCTAGAAGCGAGGGCGAGATGGTGCTCAAGGTACTCTATTGGACAACATCAGATCTCATCCATTTTTGGCAATTTCCAACTACTTCTCAGCGGGGCTTGCAGGAGGGTCAAAGGTGGGGTGGGATCTTTGAGGATCGATAAAGGCAATCAATCCGAAGTTTAACGTTTCTGGAAGCATCGGGTCGTCACCCGAAAAGGCAGAAGACATGCAGATATCAGAGTGAGGAAGACCTGGTCCTGTACATACATACATAGTACATACATACATACATACTTACTTGCTTAAGTACATACATACATGCGTACATACATGCGTACATACATACATACATACAGAACATTATATGCACTGTACTATGCATTGCGGAGGAATGGAAGTCAATTGAAATTTCAACTTGGAGTTCTCATCCATGTTACACAAGGGATCATATTCTTCGCAGTTCAATAGGGTAAGTGAGGTTAGAGATGTTGGGAAGGCAGACGAGACACACTGCTCTCTTGTGATTGGATGGGGATACAGGCCCGATGAGATGGATCCATGGAGGGGAGCCCTTCTTTTTTTTCTCTATCACAACTTCTCAATGTCACCATTAGTGGTGAGTACTAATATTGCGAGGTTTCCGGGATGGTTTTTAGGGGGGGTTGCTGGTCGCAATTAGAGGGTAGCTATGGAGCTGTACGTACAGCTGTCAGACCAGAACACTGACCAGCATGTGAGATGTGAGGAGGCTGTCAACCCCTCGCGGTTGAAGAGCGTTGCATCCGAAGAATGTTCAAAACGGTAGACCGTGACCTGAGATTCTCGAAGTGGGTGCGTCGTCATGAGACATGTGGACCCGGTGCAGTTCAGTTCAGTTCAGTCCAGCGCTGTGTTGTGTGGTAGCTCATTCATCCATTCATTCCAGTGTAACTTACTCAGAATGTTATGGTTGCACAAGGCAAGGAAGCGGATGAGCTTCCTAGCTTCCACGATTTGACGACCCCCTCCGAGATCTCAGATATTCGCTGTCAGCCATTGGCCACCTTGGTACACGAAGATCACAAAAAACACATTCTAGTATACGAAGATCACGAACATATTGGGGAATAGGACGAAACGGAGTCACTTCGGAGGGATTGTGGGTTCAAGGGATTCTCTCCCGGCGAACCTTGATTTCTTGGGCTCGGAGAGGGGAGTGTCCTTCTGAATTTAATCCGATTATTCATGTTCTTGGTTTTGCAATTGATCGGATGTTTCCCGAGGCTCACGCGAAACACAGCTTCGATGCTTGGTAATATTGGCCGTTCTTAGATCACTCGAGCTCAAGTGCTCTCTTGCGAAAATACTTCAGCAATTAGAAGCGATGCCTTGCATTCCTTTGATAGTTCGGGACAGATACTCGGATTTAAGACATGCAGATAGCCTCGAGAGAGAAGAAAAGAAAAATCATTGCATTACCCATGCTTCACATAAGCATGTATTTCAGCTGTGGCGCCGTGACAGAATATAATTGTGAGCCGGTCAATCCAATGATATAGCTGGACAAGCTTGCTCTTATGCAGTTTCTTGGATTTCGATCCCGAACATGTGGAGAGTGCTGACAGACCACATTTTTTTCATGCCCATCCAATGGTTGGGAAGGTTTAATGCAGCCTGCCCAGGAAAATAATCCTTGGTTGCCGCTCGCGGTGCGGTCACGTCCGCGAACCGTGGAAGCTCGTACCGAGAGCAAACGGTCAACCAGGAAAGCAAGCATGGAGAACGCACATAAAGCAGTACATGTACTTCCATGAAGATATCGTGCCGTGGATAACGCCTCGAGATTGCAAGAAGGCGGAGCATGAAGATATGAGATTGCATTGGATGAGTAGCACATTTGAAATATGCAGGCTGCGGGTGATTATGGCCTATTCTGGCCGACGCTGGGTCCGAATACCGATCCTTCCTCTTGATATCATAATATAGAGGAAGCGTCGTTGCGAAGGGAAAAAATATTTCAGATGATCAATTTCACACTTGCATGCAGAGTGCAGCAGGATCGGGGCTGTTCGTCCAATAGGACTCCCTCAACAAGGCATCTTTTTCACCCCAATATCGTACCAAATGAGCAGGGTCACGACATTTCAACGTTGCTATTTTGCTACTCCGTTGAGCGTCGACGATGGCAATGGTTGGATTGTTGAAAGTGGAGAAGGCGGGAACACCAATGCATATTTTCTCGTATTAATTAATTTGGGACACAAGCCCTCTGCACGGTGTCGACTCGTTCATACCAAGCTCAGCATCCCCATGCATATATGCGGTAAGACTGCAGAGCCCGTCTGAATATTCGTTTTACTCAAAAGCTTTTCTTTCGCAGTTTCCGAGTGCGACCGGCCGATGTTGAGCCTCGTTTTGAATGCAACATCTGAGGTCTTTAAGATGCATGTACTGTACTGTACTAGGTATATGCGTAGGATTACTTTTTGGAGGTGAGGCGACAAGGAGGCCCCGTTTTCGCTTATGAATCTATTTCAGGCGCTTCGAATTTTCCGCAAGAATATCCACGATAACCGACAGAATAATCCGATCGGGAAAGATGCAGCTGTCCCCCAGGCCTTTTGCAGTGCTTCTGGAAGGCTGCATGTTTAAGCTGTGAAAAACAAAGCAACATGAGGCCCAAAAAAAAAAAAAAAAAAAAAATGGACGAAGGAAGGAGGTTGGCAGCCGCCCTTCAATTCGATATCATATCACGTTAGAAGTCTGTGCCACGTCCGGCCTAGGCCTCGGTAGTTCGTCAATTGCCTACTTATTCATACATAATACAGTATATCCTGCATTAGATAGAGCTAAGCTAAGACCATGTAAGTACGGGGCCTGAACCTTTTACTCCTGGAAGGAAAAGATCGAGAACTTAGAAAGATACATACATATGAAAAAAACCCCCCTTTTTTCGAGTGAGGAGAGGATAGTGCTTTGATTGCTATACAATGCTAGTATGCGTATAGTATAGTACGGTATACTATACTATACTAATATATGCACATATCTAGCTCCTGACCGGAAGTAAGGGGAAGCATTGATTATCGAATTCAAGCTCGTAATTAATCAGGAGCACGTACCTTACTATCCGGTCCTGTGATAGCTTAAAATTCCAGATGAAGCCGTATCTGTGAGGGGTTGCACAACGGACGGAGAGAAATCGATAGTTCAATGCAAATTCTATGATCCCTTTGTCGATGGCGGGGCGTGCATACAGGCGCCCAACTTCTACACGTTTGTGCATGACTTTCCCGCCTATTACATCATCTTACTGCTTCAACATTCTTTAAATAGAGAATGAGTTCGGACGAGAAGCAGGCTGCAGGTCTGACAGCTTTTATTTGCCCAATTGACTCATTTTTTTCCGTGCCAATTGCGCCAGTTGACGACCAAGGACAGGCGTACATGTAAACATATATCCAGTGCATAAAGGCTTCACGTATACAACCATAATCTGAGCAACTATATACTAAATACACACGCACATATGTACTACGTACATACCTTACGTACATGCCGCAGGTTGGTCAGATGATCATAATCTTTATGCTGGATGTTGGGGATGACAACCATGCTATGCATACACCGGCCTCATATTCACTGGCCAAACTTCAAACCACATATCGCTTAGACGCTAGGTTACAGGCCTGGCTGGCTGGCCATGCCATGGGCCTAGAGCCAACGCAAAAGGGCCTGCAAGTCTGTTCGACACTAAAAACGACATCGATGCAGAGAAGATTCGATTACGGGCGTTGGAGCCGGTTTGCATGAAGCTAAAAAACATGCCTGCTCGGGGGCGCTGGTCTCCATAATCTCCACGTGGAAACAGAAAAAAGGAAGGCTAACAAGTTAACCTGCTAGCACATAGTAGCAACTTGAGTTTCAAAGTGGGGAGATCAGTAAAATGCGGTGGTAAAGAAACCTAAACATATGGGTCCGACGACTAAGCCATCTTTCGATGCGAAACGATCTGGGTATAGTTAGCTAGTTCGTTTTGCAGTTTCGGTCTTTCCCTTTGTATAGCAGGTATGTCTGAACCCACGCCGATGGCACAGCATGGTGCATCCGAGCTCAGCTGATATCATCGAATCTTATTACACCCGGAGAAAAGAATGGCGGACGCCAAAAAAGTTTACCCCTCGGCTGGTTTCCTAAGCTAAACGATTTGGGCTTATCGCGAGATTCTATTCCGAAAATTTGCTGCGCTCTGGACCAGCCCACCAGAATCGAACCAGCTGAAAGGCGATCCATTTGCGGTGTGCGGCGCCATTCCCTAATCAATCCAACTAATGGAAAGATTCGGTTGCATTTGATTGTAGTTGAGAGGTTGAGTGAACGGGCCGAACGGAAAAAGCAAGACGTCGACATCACTGGAAAGCTTGGCTTCATTCAGAAGAAAGCCGAACAAGGATCGAAACCTTGGACTCGGTTGCAAGGCCAATTTTCCTTTCTTCTTCCATGATTCCAGCCAACGGGATACGCTACCGTTCTTATGGATTTGGTAAGGTTCCTCTTTGAAACCTCTGAACCTTTTTGCGCTGCTTTACTATTAGTGAGGAACCGCTAATCAGAGAAAAGAAAATATTATGAGACTTCACTAAAAAAAAATATACCATTGATTGACATTAATAACAAGGTCTCCGCCAGGCACAGATGTGTGTGCTCCCTCGGCTGGTATTACTACATTGTTCGACGGTCTGTTTTGTTTCCCAAGCGTCTACCGGTAGCGGAACTGGGCTGTCCGGGAGGCTCGAGGATGCATAGGAGTGCTCACCCGGCCCGGAGACATTTTTTTCCATTTCGTCGATGCCGGACCTGGCAAGCGCCGGCATGTGAGCTCGCGACAATGCAACGTACGGTGTCTACGAATCATGACAATAGACGGAGACGAGAGCCAGGCTGAATTGAATTTAAGGAGATCTAACCTCAATTTAGCCAATCTGATTTGAAAGTGTTTGAGGCAGATCTTAGTTAGATCGCCAGCTAACTAATACAATACTCTGCTGAACCTGAACCCGAATCTGAGGAAGTTTTATTTTATTTTACTTTTTAATCTTTTTCTTCTCCCTGAACTAGGGAAAGAAGAAATTAGGCCCGTATCTTTGGGAAGGGGAATGACTGGACTGGAAAACGCCATGGAGCCATAGATTGGCTTTAATTGCTTGCCCCAGGCTTTAGTAGGCTGGTGTTAAGGTTCCAGTCCAATGGTGGGCAACGGTCTAGCTTTCACACCGCGGAATCGGTAGAACAGAGCACGCGTCAACGGCTACTCTTCCGGGTGTCTTGACCCTGATCGGTGGCGGACTGAAAAAACCGTTGACCAGGTTGTATCAAAAAACAGCCCACCACAGTCCAACCGTATCCCGCTTGAGCAGTTTCCGGTTGTAGGCCCAGCTAACTAACAGAGACCTTTGATGAGGATAGCTCGATATCATTGGCTTTCAATCAATTTGAAATTAACCACATCTTTGGGTCCAATTCGATTCGCATGGGGTTACTTTCCCTTCCTTTCTCTCGTTGATAGTGCCGCTCATGTAAGTCCTAGCTGGGTCAATGCTTTCTTTTTCAAGCCTTGCGACGTCTTCGACCAGGAACACTGGTCGAGGTTGCTCCGGGGGGATGTGCATCCCAGCCTTTGCGATGGGCCCGACTAGGTCAGGCCGTAGCACAACCTCTTCGTCATTGTAAGCTCTCCTTGCTTCAACAGTAAAGTAAGCTTGCAGTGCACTCTCTCACACGGTTTTAGCACTATCTTTTTTCTGTTATTATGAAACTTTGAGTTCTTATTTTCTTTTTTGCTAGAATGCCTTTCATATCGTGGCATTTTTCTGTCGCCCCATCTCTCCTGACAAGCCCATCCATCGTGTGGGGGATAACTGAGGTCTGGGTGCATAGCACTGAATGTTCCGCAAACGGTCTCTACATATATTACCTTGAGCTGACCCTTCCCTTTTGTCCAAAATTTTTCCCAATTGCTCTTATGACAGAATAACATTCTTCTTCCTCTTCCACTTCTTTTTTTTTTTTTTCCTTCTTTCTAGTTCTATATTGTTCATTCCTTTAATTCCTTTGTCAAAATGCAGCTGATTTTGGATTCGAAGACATGGGCAGAGCAGGTGGTCAAGAGCCTAACTCTTGAAGAGAAGATATCACTGCTTTCTGGTGCCGATGTTTGGCGGACAACACCAATACCTCGTGTTGGTATCCCTGCCCTCAAGGTATGTTCGTTCAACAGCTTCTCTATATATGTGTATATACTATTATACCTATGTCTGTATTGTTATTCTTCTTTGCGGTATTGGTATATTAACTTGTCAATCAATTTGTGTAGACGACCGATGGACCTGTTGGGGTGCGTGGTAGCACTGTCACAGATGGAACCACTGCCGCATTAACTCCCAGTGCCGTATCATTGGCCGCAACCTTTGATACTGATATCGTCGAGGGTATTGGCCATCTTCTAGCTACAGAAGTCGAAGATAAGAAAGCAGATGTACTTCTCGCGCCTACAGGTACTTTTTTACCCATTGGAAATATTGCCCTCTACGGGGCGTACTATAGCATTGCACAAATATAACTAACACTTCATCCATCGAGCTTATAGTATGTCTCCATCGATCTCCCTTGGGAGGCCGTAATTTCGAATCCTTCTCTGGAGACGACCCTTTCCTCGGAGGCAAACTCGCAGCTGCCTATATTAGAGCAATTCAATCCCATGGCATAGCCACTAGCATCAAACATTTCGTAGCCAACGATCAAGAAACTCGTCGATTTATATTGAACCAACATATCCCAGAACGTGCCCTGCGTGAAATGCACTTAGTACCTTTCCAAATCGCCATTCGAGAGGCCAATCCGTGGACTCTTATGACAAGCTATTCAAAGATAAACGGAACATATGCTAGTAATAATAAAAGATTACTGCAGGGTATTTTGCGTGATGAGTGGGGCTACGACGGTCTCGTTATCAGCGATTGGTTTGGTACAAATAGTATTGTTCCAAGCTTGGAAGCTGGTATGGATCTTGAGATGCCGGGTCCGGCAAGGAAGCGAGGCCAAAAACTGCTTGATGCTGTTCGCCTCGGTCACTTGAAAGAGCGAACTATTGAGAAGAGCGCCAAGAGAGTCCTTGAACTGGTAAGATTTAACTATTTCGATTACATAAAGTGAGCCCATTGCTGATTTTTTTTATTCCCATAGGTTTATAAAACTGGAAAACATAACTATCCACATTGGATTGAAGAACCCGAAGAGGCTATCAACAGATTGGAGCATCAAGAATTCCTGCGGATGGCTGCCGCTGATGGTATTGTTCTACTAAAGAACACCAACAACCTCCTTCCTCTAAGACTGGAATCGGGTTTACAGGTAGCCTTCATCGGGCCAAATTCCAGAGCCTCCGTCGCAGCTGGTGGCGGATCCGCAAATTTGAATCCTCATTATCGAACCACCCCTTACGACTCTTTTGTTGAGAACGCAAACATCTTTGCTCCAGGTGCAGTAACAGTGAAGCATGCGGTGGGTTGCTTGTCAAATAAGTGGATACCATTGGTTCCCGAGAATTGTGTCTCGCCTGTTAACGGAGAGCACGGTCTCTTGATGGAATTGTTCGGCAACACAACATTGAGCGGAGTCGCTGCTGCTTCTTCTCACAGAAAGACATCGATGCTTACATGCTACGATAATATTCCCAAGTCGTTCGGCCCTGGCAAGAGATACTCATATCGTGCCACTGGTGTAATCACCCCGAAGACTAGTGGGAACCACACCTTCAGTTTAGGGAGCTGTGGACCATCCCGCATGCTAGTCGATGGTGTCGAAATTATCTCGCTCTGGGGAAGAACAAAGGACTCGGAGAGATCCGAACTCTTTATGGCCTATGCATCACCGGAACAAAGATTCGATATGCGTATGGAGGCCGGAAAGCCCTACACCCTTGTCGTGGAGGGGATTTCAAGAGAGATGGATCCAATCCCGGTTGAATACTTTGCAGAACTCTATAGGGAAGAAGTCATGGACGGTGCTAGAGTTGGCTTCATGGAGGAGGTCCAAACGGATCTCCTTGGTGATGCTGTCCAGCTTGCTAGAGAGTCTGACGTGGTAGTCATGGTTGTTGGCAAAAACGTGGAATGGGAAAGCGAAGCCTACGACATGAAATCAATGGACCTACCTGGGGAACAAAACAAACTTATCTCAGAAGTTCTAAAAGCTAACCCAAACACCATAATTGTAAACCAATCTGGCTCTCCAATCGCCATGCCGTGGATTGACCAAGCATCCACAGTCCTGCAGGTAAGTCACCCAACAAGTGTTCTGATACGTGTGCAACAAGCTAATGTTTATTAGGCTTGGTACCAAGGACAAGAACTCGGAAACGCCATGTTTGACGTCCTCACTGGCCTTGTTAATCCCAACGGAAAACTTCCAGTAACATTCCCAAAAAGACTGGAGGACACGCCTACCTACCACAACTTCCCTGGCGAGAACGACCAGGTATTTTACGGTGAAGGTATCTGGCTTGGCTATAGACATTACGACAAGGCTCACATCGAGCCTCTATTCCCCTTCGGTTTTGGACTTTCCTATACTACTTTCGAATACAGCAACGTCAGGGTATCCAGCCCAATATTCAGCCCGCATAGAGACGTCACGGTATCAGTCGATGTGACGAACACGGGCTATCTGTACGGCAAGGAATCTGTCCAGTTCTATGTTTCACAAATTTCGAAGCCTGGTCTTCCTCGGCCGGTACGAGAGTTGAAAGGTTTCGCAAAGGTAGCGCTGCAGCCTGGAGAGACAAAGACTGCGCAATACAAGTTGGACAAGCATGCACTTGGCTACTTCAATGAGAAGCTCAAGAAGTGGGTGGTGGACGAAAACGCGGAATTCGAAGTCTTCGCTGCAGCCAACTCACGAGATCTTCGAGGGTCCGCCATCTTTAGCATAATGAACGGCATGCAGTGGATAAAATAAACAGTCTAGCAACCCTGAACTTGCTGATACGGACGGTTCCACAAGTCACAGTCACATCCAATGACATTCCCGGCGCCAACATCGTTTTCGAAATCTACTTCGTTCAGCCCCAGTGTCACCTCGGCTTGACACGAATCGCCACTTATTCATTTTCGTTTTCTTCTAACGACTCTTCTTGTTCATGGATCTCATCGCGTTGGGTGTTCGAAATTTGTTTTGGCATGGCATTCTTTCTTTTCATCGTTGGATCTTTTTATCATTTGGGAGCGCTGCATCATTTCTTTTCTTATACACCACGAAATCCTTTTGCTTTTGAATCTTTTAATAGGCTAAGTTAACATCATGCATAGACGGAGGGATTTTGAATTATCTAAGGTTTTTTCTGTTTTTTTCTTTTCTATTACACTTTTCTTTGGCTAGAATATACCACGAATCAGGGAGCGATATACATTTCCTTCGGTTTTTCTTTGTAATCGGCGGTCTTCATCGAACTTCATGCTCTTGCCCCCCTTTTCTATGGTTTTCTGTTATTCGTTTTTGTTTCCTTGCAGAGATTTATATCCCGGGTGCGTATCCTTTATCAATGCATATTTCCTTCAGAGTATTTATTTTAATCCGTCATCCTTTTTTTTCTGCCGGCATCCTATCTCACATTATTCTTTGTGTACGAATTTTCTTGGGCAGCTGTTAGAAGGGTCAAACCGGTCGCGGAATCCTTAAGGTAGACAAAAAACAAACCTTTCTTTTTTGGAATATAATACTATACTCCGTATAATTGCAAGCGAATACGAATTCCGAAGCTTCCATTATGCATCAAGTCTTACACGACATAATACCGTTCCACCGTTTACCAAACCAAATAAAAGTTGACCAATTTTTATGACCGTCACAATAGATAATATCTATGACAACATCAGATGTGGGAGAGCTCCATCATCCCATGGGTGGACCCAGCCTCGTTTCATCTCTATTTCCACTCTTATCTCTCTGTGTAAGCCGTTCTGGGGTAACACAAAGGCAATAGGCAATAATAATAATATAAGTTATACCCATATTTGGAACTCACCACAGCGAGCAACCTATGAAGACCCTTGGAGAGCGAATAGCTACCATATAGATGACGGTTGTTGAAGTAGTAAGACGTTGGTAAAAGGTTCGTAATGTGACTCCGGATGCCGCCTGCCCTTTTTTATTCTTATTTTACTTTATTTTCTTTATTTCTTGTTACACGGCGTCACCTGGATTTCTGGTATCAACCGGCCGGCTTTCGCGGAACGAACGCTCGCTCGCTCACTCACTCACTCGCACAAAGAGCTAATAAAACTCCAACAGAACACAAAGCCTCGCAACGGTGGCCGTTGTCCATGAAATTGAAGGGCCGTCTGATATCGATCCACGCCCCACCATGCGTTAATAGAACGGAAAAAACGAGCGCCTTGGGGGCAATCAACAGAGGGGTATGAGGGAGGTCACATGGACTTTTCCACCACTCACCGTACTTCGAAGAACACTAGGATGGTCAACGGAGCCTGACCTGGTCCATGCATGATCTGTGCAACGTGCACATATTCTTTCCTTTCTCTGTGTCTCAATCTGTATGTATGTCTCTCACCCTCATTCTACACTACATACCTCTCTCTCTCATTTACAAAATCGGACCCAGTGACTAGACTAAATTACTTGGTCTGTATGGTCTGTAGGTCTGTCCGTACTATAGTACTACTCATCACGGCTATGGCGGGATTTTACTTGGTTCATTCAATCTTGGTTTATAATGCCACGCAATGGTAAAAAAACCACCGATGGCTTCGGCTTCGGCTGAATCCGGTGCAATTATCCCTAGTGTCTACCGTCGAGCTTTGATATCAAGAAGCTGGTAGGAGAAAACCTTCTGGGGAAGGAGACTTTGCGGTTTGCTTCGCTCGTTCTCCACTATACACACCTTTTTTTTATTTTTTTTTAGTGTGTATCTGAGAGAGAAGATCATAGTGGGTAATATTGCAATTGCCATTAATATGCACGAAACGAGGCTATTCGGATCATGCCATATTCATCCTATAGTCGATGTAGATGCATACGTAGGAGTAACAGGGGAGTGTTATTAAAAAAGGAAAAACGAATATTCCGGTTATCCATTTGGTTTAAAAAAGAAACGTGACTTTTTTCCCTTGCAGCTTGAAAAACCAGGTCTTTCATAACGAGTATTTCCAGGCAAAATACCGGCTGTGCAGCAAGGGAGCATCTAGCATCTAGCATTAAGAATTGTCCTTCGTCCAACAGATCTGGTCAATCATGTGCACATGATATTTTTTTTACCCCTCCCTCTCTTCAGGCTTGCCTTTCTTACAACTAAGTACTTAGCTAAACGGTTTAAGAAAAAAGAATAAGAAGAAGAAAAGTTATCCCTGCATTCGCAGGGTATTTGTTGCTTTCCCGACAAAACAGCGTCATCAAGAATGTGCAATATCTCGTGGAAGTTCATAGCAAAGCTCCTCCCACGCAAGTTTCAAGAAATCCATTGCAACAATCGCCCTAGACGTTTTTGAAGCGCCCAGCTTTGACCCCACTAACTTGTCGGTGACAGTTATTTAATTTCACAGCGAGCTAACGAAATTAATTGAGATCTTTTTTCGACTTGTTGTAACCTCTCTGCACAGACTTTTGTTTTGAAGAAGACCCAAATGACTTTATCCGAGCAAACCATGTTTCGTCATTAAGTCCATAGACTTCTTTGTGGGATTCCATTTAACATGGGGGTTAGATTGAATTTAGAAAAAAACGCCTCCCATTTCTCTCCTACATATTAAAATGCACGGACATATTTTTGTCAAATGTGCGGAGGGAACGTGGCCTCCATGCTAGCATGCATTGCCTGCCTCGCATACCAGAGTTTATCGTGATTAGAGAAAGACAAGCAAGAAAGAAAAATGGAATTTTCCCAACCGAACGAACCAAATACGGGGAGAACGCCGACACATGTTGTCGCTAGTTGCTAGTTGGAGGTAAAAGCCGAAAAGAAAGTTCAGCGGAATCGAGCCGGGATAAACGGAGCGTTTTCTTTCCCATTATTTCCTGTCCCCTAGCGCTGAACTTTAGTTTGTAGGTTGGTGGTCTTTTTTAATTGTTCGATGTCTCATCACCCATGGTTGGACCTCTAGTTTTGCATCGAACCCCGGAGGCAACAGTCTTTAGTGTCGAAGTTATGGCCGGGGGATGCTGCCTCTGAGTGCCTTGTATAGTATGAGCCAGGAGGTTGAAACGACGAGCTCGCACGGGCGAAGGGCTCTGGAGTCGTCCGGGGTGGAGTCTTTAAACCGGGCTAATCAATCAATCGTCGATGAGCGCCCCTCTAGCTTCAAGCACTAGCCTGGTAAATACCGGGACCGGCCTCTCGATTTGACTGTTTAGCTTCAATTGTTTTTTTCGTATTGATGTTACAGGTGGGATACTTATCGGCCCTACTCCACCGACGATCATAACGTTTCCTCCTTCCCCCCGTGGTCCTAAAACTTAGTATAGCATATACGGAGTAGCGTCGAGGCATATACGTAGACATGCATGCAAATATGGAGTAAACGCATGCATAGGCAAGCGCAAGCCCGTTGTTCGTTTTGTCTGCCCGAAGATAAGTGGAAAAAATGTCTAAGTTTCGGAGAAAAGTTTCAACCAACATCATCATAAAAACCTTTCTTTTATTTTTCGTTTAGTTGGCTATGGAAGCGAACCGCGAAGTGGTCGTCGTTTCGAACGCCATTTGATTCGCTCGCCAAATATGAATGGAGCTAGTCCGGTGGATCTGCCCACCCAAAATGTTGGCTTCATCTCATATAAAACTCTTAGATCGAACCAGGACTATGGAACCAGAAGCAAGCCAACATGCTGCGCATGCATCTGCACCGGGCTGAGAAGGAAAAAGTTTCCTCCTTCCTTGCACGCCTTGTCAACCTTGTCGCAACGCAAAGTATTTCACATCTAGATGCATCCTAAACTCAAACTGGGAGAAAATACAGCTGGTTTTGTAATGGTAAAATCTTTCCAAGCCAACAAGCATCTAGGTACTCGCTTGCTTGCTGGATTGATTGGCATTTTGTTTATATTGAAGATCGCGGCAGGGCTAGCATACCACTAGCAGGTGACATTTATATGTAAAAACAGACAGGGAAAAAGAAAGGAAAGAAAGAAAGTAGTATATTGTCCCCTGTCTGACAACGGGTCAGTCAAGGGAAGGTATGTAGCGATGACTGAAGCCTTTCGTCGAAGAAAAGCTATAGATGATTTTAGCAGTCACAGATTCCTTGCTCTTTCAAGGCTCTTGGGAAGAGTGTAGGTGTCTAGATATTGATTGGACGAAGAGGTTGGGACAAAAGGAAAGGGGTTTGTCGGGCAGTGAAGTTGTGGGCTTCGGTCAGGTAAAAGGCCAGTACAGAGTATGTAACAAAACAAAAGGATATCAGGCTCTTTGGGGGTGCTTGAGTAACGGAGAGGAAAGTTCTCATCATGACATCGCTTTTGAAGGAAAAAAAGAAGAAAGTGCTAAAACCAAGCAAGTGTATGGAAAGCACTCAGACAAAAAGAGGCTGACCGACTTAAAAGAACAAATAAAAAGGCAGTCCTTGCGCGCTATCTCTAGTATGAGATTTGCAAATGGCGGTTCAACAAAAAAATCGACAAAAAACCTCCCATCCAAATGTAAAATTAGCAAATCGAGGTATCGCTCCCAAAAAAAAAAAAAGGAAAAGAAGAAAAAAAGAAAATGCGGGGGAAAGGAGTGTAAACATGTTCAGATAAAGTAACAAAGATGCTATAATCAAAAGGCCAACAGACAGATCAGTGTTCTGGTAAATCAAGAGTGGGGGAAAGCATTCAAAACGAGCTAAAGAAAACAGTATTCATGCTCCGTATACTATGCAAGGTCTCATCTAATGGAAATAAACGGGTGAAAGCCGGGTTGTTCCGAGAGTCGGCGTGATATCGGTATTAATCAGGATTGGCTTTGGCTGGTGGTTTCTTGAGACGACCAACTTCAAGATGACATCTTATACATGGGGGATAAAGTCTAATTTTGAGGAGGCATCTTCCAATATTTGTGCGTCCAGAGCAAGGGAGGGTGAAATCGGTGCTAGCGTATGAAGGAATCGAATAGTCTTGTCGAGAAGATCACCAAGTGTAGCCCTGTTGACAAACTCTCTGAGTTTAGGGTGCTTGTAAGCAGCCTGTAGTACGAGTAGATTTCCAAATTGTCTAAAATTAAAAGATTGTTAGGGCTTAGACCAAAATTTGAAGGTAGGGCTGAGTCACGTACGCATGAGCAGTACCAAATATATTGGTAAGAATAGGGCGATTTTCGGTCGCATCGAACCCATGGAATGCGTAAGTACTCTTCACTGCAGCCTCGAGGCAGGTTCGACAGGGGTCAAGAAACTTTTCTCTAATTTCGTCAGTGACCGTGCTACCCCGCCGGTTGTCGAGCCCGATGGGCGTGTGAGCAGATGTCGGGGGAGAACTTTGAGATAGTGAACTCAAAGACATTGCTGGTGATGTCATGGCACCAGGAGCTATCAATGCCGGATTTGTATTGGATGTCCTGTTGTGAATGAAATGTTCGACAAAAGGCCGATTGATAACATATTTTGCCCCATAGTATTTAGCACGTAGACGGGCTGCGTTAATGTCCTCCGCAGGGGGGTCGCTGTCTTTCCATTGAAGTGGAGGAGGGAGTGTCCTTCGCCATGCTTCAAGGTCTTCCATGAGGATACCAGCAGTCTTCAGAGAGTTCGCGCTTGAAACTTTATAAAGCTCTGAATGAACCTGGTTCAAAATCTTTCTGATGTGGTACTGCGCCATAAAATAGAGCCACATCTGAAGATTGTTATCGACCTTGTTGCCATATGTCATTCGTAGGTTTTCGGAACCTTCCAACCTAGTGATACCACTTCTGGGGACATCAAGTTCGGCAAGAAGATCACTTGGTTTCGGTTAGCTGGGATCGTAAGGAAAGAACAGAACGGATGTCTATCTCCATACCTTTCGAGCTGAACGCAGCTCCAAAAAGTTCGGACCATCGTGTCACGGAGCATGTCATTTTGGCCTTCGCGAGGTAATCGTCTAAAAAACGTTAACAAAGTCCAACAAAAACAGTCTCGAGTACAAGAGCTTACTGATTGATCATAATTTGGCAGGCCATACACGCAGCTGAGATCCACTTCCAACTGTCCATGGGACGTCCCAGCTGACCCCAGTAGAGCCCTGCAAGCAGTGAAGCCTGAACATATTCAACTTCGCTTCGTCCTTGGTGCAATGCTAGGATATGAAGTGCCTTTTCGCAATATGCTAGGCCGGGAATAACATCAATATTCTGCAAACCTGCGTCAACAGATTGGTATCCCTGTGGTTGTTGATTTGGAGGAGGAGGTTGTTGGAATTGATCAGGCAACCCATAGTTGATATTGGCTTGTGGTGGTGGAGGGTTTGGAGGCAATGGCCCTGGGACCGGGGCCTTGTGATTCGCTATAGAACCCAGCGCAAGAACGAGTAGGACAATTGCTGACTGAAGGGTAGCCGGGATTCGTTGAGGCGTATAGGTCTGCGGGGCAGCCTGGCGATAAAAGGATCGAGCCTCCCCTTGAGCAAATGGAGGCGGGCCAGGTTGAACTTGCGAATCCCGTTTTCTTTTTGACCCAGCTTTGGTCTGTTGAGGCGGTGGCGGAGGTGGGGCGGCATAAGACGGATGCTGGAATTGGTTGATCCCAGGATATTGGCTCCTATCCATCATCGCTGAGGAAGCAATCGAAGCAAACGAATTCTCAGGACTGATTGACTGAATCGGAACCAACGATGGGTCTTCTGGGAGCGATTCCACAACACCGCCGTGAGTTCGTGAAAAGATTTCGACCATTTGAGATAATGGTTCGTCGTTCAAAAAGGGATGCATAATATATATGTTATCGAGAAAGCTACGGAGGAGGCTAGTGCAAGTCTCCAGGTCTAGCCGTAGAGTTTCTCTTTGACCTCTTCCTATTCTGCCACCAGCACCCTTAAGAAGAGGGACACCATTGAGGCCCGGATAGAATTCGCCATTCTGTACCTCGTCGGGACCATCATCTTGAATATCCATATCCAAAGCCGGGTCACCTTCCCCTCTTCCTCGTACTTTCAACGACCCTCGTCTAATCTCCTCGTCCATAACATAATTATCAGGGTACCTCTTATCAAGCAAATCCCTGATGGATTTCCATCGCAAAAGTTTATGGGCTGCTGTGTTGTGTTTATGAGGGATTGTTATAAAGTTATCATCTTCCTTAGGATCATCGGCTGGTGCTGATATCCCCGTGGTTGCAGCTGGGACGGCGAAATTGGCTGGGGCGTGGGTTGGCGTCTGTACCTGAGATGGCGGTGCGGGAATTGGCATAGGATACGTTGCAGTTTGAGGGACGACCCGGTCACCCTGGAGCTGCAATAAAGCGGGGTCTTGGGCTTCAGCACCTTCTGGAGAATGTGTTACTGAGGGATCCCTTCCTTGGGCATCTTCTTCAGTTTTCGAAGAGACAGCTCCCAATATCCGCCTCAATAAATTCACTACTGTTCCATCGGTCTGCTGCTTCATGATGAGTGATTCGATGTTTGAAACCCGTTCTTGTATCAGAATCATAGTTCTGTCTTGTCTAGATATTCAACATGTATGAGCAAAACTTTAACACCATCTTTATAGAGATTTAAATGAGGCTTACTTTGGCGGGGGGACTTCTCTATACACACAAGGAGTGTTGTTATCTCTGCAAAAAGCGCACGCAGGTCTCCCTTCATCACATTTTGCTTTTCGTGTCCGGCATGCATCACAGGCCTTCAAATTTACATTGTTAGTATTCAAAAAAAAAATTAAAAAAAAATTAAAAAAATCAAGTTTTCGAATGATGCATATTCAAGAATAATGGGATACCAACCTGAGCCGCTCGTACAGCTTTCCTTCGCGCTGGAAAGGTTGTACCGGTTGCCATGTGGTAGGGGAAAGTACCCGTCATTGGGCTCATTTCATCCGCTTCAGGTATACCAGTAGCCGCACTGAGTCTCCTATTATTCGGGGGTCCAGGATAAGGGGTCATGTGAGGAGGTGCGGAGTGGTGATGGTAAGTTTGCGGTTGAACCGCAGGTGGTCCTGGAGCTATCATTTGGGGTGGAGGGCCAGGAGGCGGGCCTGTTGGAGGGAAGGGCTGTAGAGGTGCAAAGGCGCCTTGCGGGTGCGATGTTGGCGGGGGGCCGTGAGAGTGTGGCTGTTGAGAAGGTTGCAGAGATTGAGGATGATGATGTGAATAATGTAAAGGCGCAGAAGGCGAGGCTGGTGCAGTCTGGGGTGGGAGATGTTGAAGATTATGTTCTCGCTTTGCCGTCACCATAGGCGGAACAGTCGTAGGCCGATGCTGCATTGGAGGTGGGCCCGTCGCCGCAGGTGCATGTGGTGAAGGTTGCTTCTCAGTCCCTAAATATGGTTGTGCTGATTGAGGCTGCTTGTCGATATCGGTCGAAGCAACTGTTTCTATAGCCAACGACGGCCGTCGACTTGTTGGATGGGATGGTGGTCTTGCATGGATTGGAGGAGGTAAGTTAGGTTCTGATGGAGCCGGGCCTATACCATATAAAAATAAAAACGAGTATTAGTCCGCCAGTGTCAACCCTAAATTAAGCTAATGTCTGAGGAAGGCAAGAGGCCTCGTAAAAGAGGTTGTGTTGAGGTGATATAAAATGTTCTGGGCAGTTGGGGCGCACCATTTGCGAGATTCCTGAGACCCGGCGCAGACTCATGCCAGGAATCCACACGAGCACGTGGAGGATATTCCCGGTGAGGTTCTGGGTGGAAGTTATTGTTAATTGGTTGGAAAGCAGGGTCGTGCTGAGGAGGTGGGTTTGGAGGGTAAGAAGTTGTAGTCGACGCCATCGTGGAGTATCAAGATCGTCGAGCCCAAGAATTCTGGTCTATCATGAGCTTCAGTCCCCTTGCTCTATTATTCGTCTCGTATAGTTAGTATTTAGCGTTTCGGTTCAGAAACACGAAGAGGAAGGGATCGCAGGAAAAAAAAAGTGGCCTTACGTCGCTATGTTCTCTGTGATAGGCGGTGTTCGAAATAACCGTATGTGCTATGTTTCTCATCCAGGTGCGTGGAATAATATCTCATCACCATCAGGCGTCGGGTGCTTTCCAAAATGCTACATGGACATTGCCCCTCCCACGGGTGATTAACGGTACAAAGAGGAGATATCCAGTTCCTTGGCTGGTATCGATGGGTCCAATGGGTATCCAGGGGTGCCTCGGGTCCTTCCTAGGTAGTTTTTCCTGTCTTTTTTTTATTTTTTTACTTTTTTTCTTATTCTCGCTCCTGTAGACGATGCGATTAGAAAACTGGTGTTCGTCGTAAGTTATCGGAAGCAGGAGGAATAAAATTCGAGGACCGACCTTGACTGGCGAGAGGTGAGCAGGTGAATGAATCAGCAGAATGATGTCTAAACACGCAGGGAAGAGGCTTTCTTCAATTTCTCCCACTCAAAGAAGCACTTCCGTTCTGTTTTTTCTTCTTCTCCTCACTCTGAACTGCCTCCTCCAACCGCGCTTTTTACGATTTCTTTGGGCTCCTCGTTTAGATTGAAGGCCACTCCATGTTCCCTGCTCGTTTGTTAGTGGGGAAGAATTCGCTGTAACGAAATAGTGAGGCCCACCTGCAAGAGAGCACGAGAAAGTCCTTTTTTCCATTTCCCCCAAGCCCCTCGAGCGCTGGCCCGTTCGATGGGGTGGAAAAAGCATCCCTGTTCGCTCACACCATGCATCCAGGCTGAATGCTGTTGTCTCTCACTCAGACCAGAAGGCTAAGTGTGCCAAGGGCCTAGCAGATCCACCACTATTTTGCGATGACCAACCGCTTTCTTGGGCACCGTACGAGGACAGCAACCTGCTCTGGCGGAGTCTTCCTGTATCACGGAGGATCTTGCTTAGCTTCCAATGCGTGTTCCACGAAACCAAACCAAGCTGCAAAATAGTTTTGCTCAGCCGTTGGCTCATGAATTCCGGGCGACAAACAGTGATTTCGATGACCCCGAATTCGCGAAAGGCGAGCTGTCTGATGGCTACAAAAGGCATCATCAGAAATCATGCAGTAGTGGACATTTCCCGTTACCCTCATGCAAGCAGTACTTGCGACGGGAGATTTGTTTCTTTTTGCGTATGGAAGGACGTACCCAATGGAAACTGTTCAGGTGACCATGCTCTCCCTCAGAATCCTGGTACATAAAATATTTGTACTGTACCCAGTGGGTACATACATGCACTCCTTCCTCACCCTCCTTACCAGACAGCCGGTGTCTTCTAACTACTTTCTCTCTGCAATTTGAAAGTCTAGAATGCCTGGTCCTACACACATGCGTTGCGACTTCGACGACGGATTTTTATTTTTATTTTTTTTTTGTAAATGTGTGTGTGGTCATCGTGCTTCTGGTAGGACCTCTTCTGTGCCGAGGGGAACTCCTCGGTAAATGGCCCCGAGCCTTCGTTATTATGCCAAGCGGCGCTAGCTCTAAATCCACTCGCAAATTGTTGGAATTGCATCGAGAGCTCATATCGATCGTGCCGTCGTCTATCTACGAAATCCCTCTGATCAAAAAAGGTTAGTAGCATCTTCGTCAGCATATTTAAAACCAACCACGAGCAGAAGGAAGAAACAGTGTGATGCACATCCTCTCATGACATTCGCCCAGTTGATATGCGTCAATAATGACATCCATTAACTTGAGGTTAGCCAAGTCTCTGGCTCGGACGATCCCTCCTGAGGGGATTAGTTGGGGAGAGAACGGGATACTCTTGGCTGAGGGGTTGTTCTTTCATCTCTCAAAAGCAGGTGGGGTGGCCTCAATGATTGCGTTTCGATCGCTAGTCTGTCTAACGTTTCCCGTGGTGTCTCTTTCTTGTAAAACCTCGTTAGACGAGGACGAGCCGTTACTGGCAGTTGGGCTTCAATGGTAGCAATGCCGTTTTTCTTTTTGACCTATGTTGGGTTTAAAAAAAAAACGGATAGCGTCCGTCGACTATCGAATATCCCGAAACCCCGCTTGCAAGACTAAACTCAGCAACCCCAAGAGGGCAGTCCCAAAATAGTGGGACAGAACGAAAGTAGGGCACTATTCCCTCCCAATCTCACGACTCGCATGCATGGCCATGTCCAAGGATTTCTGCCGGTGTTTGAAAGCAGTATCCGACACAATGGTACATAAGGAGCAAAGAAATATTTCCCTGGTAACCTCAGACTCCTGGAAATTGCACGATCTTTGGCGAATGACACTATATTGATACATGCATCTTCGACGCTGCAATGTTTGTCTCGTTATGATAAGCATGGCGTTCGAGGCGCTGTCCTGTCGAGGTCCCAAAGTATGGACGGCAATGGAAGACCGCGAAATGAATGCCTTGGATCCCAGCATCTGGTATGATCCCAGCAAGACGGCCGGTGGGTCCCGACAGTTTGGTCCACCACTGCTCGAAGTTTCCAAAAATGGCAGGTTTAATTGGACGGACTGCAGAAAGGCTTAACCCAAATGTTCCTGCCAAGTTTCAGCATCCCGGTTACTCAAGGGCTGTCGGTAGCTGAAATCTCCTCCTCTCCATTGTTCATCAAGTGAATCCTCAAAGGTAGGCTGCATAAATAATCATCATGGCACTATCTCCGTTAACAAGAAGATATTTTGCCTGAGGCTAAAAGAAGATGAATGCATCGAATGGCTGTCTAATTCTGATGTCAGCGGCTTAAATCTCCGCATGAACTTCAATGCACCCTGACATACCAGAAGAATAAGAATTGAATTTGAATGGTTCTCTCAGCGTCAAGAAACCTGTCCGTGCTTCAACAATTTCGGCATAAGATTCTCCAGACGATTCTTTTTGTGGAGACAGCCGTGGTGCGTAAGTTCGAAGGCGTTATTTCCCTGCCTCGATGGCTTGCTTGGTGGTTGTTGTTTGGATCAGGGGAGTCTAATCCAGTCAACCCAAAAAGAACAGGCCTCTCAATAACGCCAAGACCTTCACTTCATGAATTCAAATCACCAGTTGTCTCTAGTCTCTCCACTTTCCTGTCTCGAATGAAGACTCGACGACGATAATACGCATACGACAATGATATGTCGGTAACAATTCCACTCTGTTGTGAGATGTGAGACGGGTCCAATAGTAAGCCTCGTGAATCCACGAACCAGTCCACTGGACACCAACCCGCCACCACGGGAAACTACCAATTCAGAGAATGCGACATCAGTGGATCACATCACACTCGGAACACAAGAAAAACGACTTTTGTCACTGATCTCCACATGCCTCAAAATGCAAGCTGCAGATGGAATCTCAGATGAGAAGTTGAAGACGGTGGGCGTCGCCTCCTGAAACTTGTCAGGTCTTGGCCTACTCTAAGGGAAATCGGCTGTGATAAAGGCTTAACGGCACTCGATAATTATAATTAGCTGATAAGCCAGGTCGATGATGATAACAGTTGCAAACTCATCGAGCTAAAGGCTCCCACTAGCACTTATCAGCCTGATATACGGCTCTCGGGTGGTGATATATGTCTAAGACGTCCTCCCACAACTTTTGAAATCAAGAACATCCCGTCGATGGCTACCTTGGATTCCACGTGGGCGGCAAAAGGAAAGGAAGCTTTCCGTCGAAAAGGACCGAAGCCGCCGGCCGCTAATGAGTTTGCAAAACTCTATCCATCTTAGAGAGCCAAGATGTATCCGTTCCTCTAGCGCGAAAATCCGATACAAGGTCTCAGTTCTGATCTCATGTGCAGTAGCTCGTGCACAACTCGTGCACAACTTTGAAAATTATACCAAACAATTTTCATTACTGATAGTGGGGCTCGAAGTCCTCTACTCTCGCCTCGCTTTTCAGATCTTCGCTCTTGGCCTCGCCTTAGTCCGTCTATCACTATAGGTACTAATCATGCCATCGGCTGATGGGCCGATACCTTCGTCCAAGAACAAATTTCTGCACAATTATCCACACCTTCCCCACTCATTATATCGAGGGTATCAGGCTACCGTTTGAAGGAAGAAGCTTAGACGACTAGATTTCCCCAAGATCTCGCTCGAGTATCGTGAACCTTTTCGCTGGGCTCAATAGAGTTCCCTCCTTCAGAGGCCCCGAACGGTCGATTACCATGATGTGCTAGAAATACATCAACTGTACAAGGATTGGTCTCCACTAGCTTTAATTACTGCCAATCATATACGTTTTTAGTACTAACTCGGCAGCAAGTAGCGTCCCAATACCATGAGACGTTCTTCCCTAATAGTGCGTCATGCGTGGAGATTGGTCTGGGCGAAATTCGGATTTCTTTCAACCGCCGTCACATTTTTGTCGCTTCTCGACCTCTCTTTTTATTGTTTTCCTCGACATTTGATTCTTCCCGGTAAAGTCGAAATACCCACAAAAATGTGACCAGGACAAAATATCTTGCGGCTAGCCATGCTTCGATCTCGATGCGCTCGGAGTTGGCCCCAAAGATCGCCAAGCCAAGGCTTTTATATCGACGATGCTAGCCTGGTACGGCTTAGGCCGAACATCACAGAATTCTGTGTTTGTGGGCATAGTTTGGGGCATATGACCAAGGGTTAATCGTGGGCCCGGGGGCGCCTGAGCCAAGATGCACTTTCGTCCACTCGTCAGTCCCAGGACCTCACCTTCGGGATCGTATACCTGCGACGTATATGGCAGTGGCTCCACTGCCTCCACTGCTCCAGATTATCACGCTGTTTTCTATGTATGAGACAAAGTTATAGCAACAGAATACTATAGCGATGCGACTTTTTTTTTTTCCAATCAAGCCATGATATGCTCAAAGGAGTAGTGATGGAGACATCGAGACGTAGTTCAAATTTATTACTCGCCCCTTTATCAGCAGAATCGCTGATACACCACCCTCGGAAATCGTGTCTTGGGAGAACGCAAAACTCGGACGCACCGGGGTTTCCGTCTGCAAGAAGAACCAGGGCCGCCGGTACTCCCACCAACACAAACCTCCTGAAAATACAACAACCTCCCAGTTGTCTCGGTCAGACCGACGTCGCCTCGAAATTTCCTCGACGCTATGATCTATTCTTTCGGTCTTGTCGCCTCAAACATCAGACGGATATAATTACATCCGTAACTTCCAAGCCATTCATGCAGGTCTTCCCATATATCAAGACCCTTGAGTTGAAGCAGATATTTGATATTGCCCCGCTACTTAAAAGATAAACTTTCCACTAGCCCCTATGGATTCACTAGTTTCTATACTAGTGTCTGTGCGATTCTTCGACACAATTTACATGAACGGGAATTACGACGGAGATCCCGTCAAAAACTAGTATCTCCGTTGAAGTTCATTGACTTTTCGAAGAAAGTTAAAGATAAAATGTTAGGTGACCGATCCATTACTCATGACGCTGCCTGTCCGCTCAGGGATAATTCGGAACGGAACGCCTTTGAGATCTACAATGAAGTGTATTTCAGAAGTTTATGTATTCTTAGAGAACGGAGGCTTTTTAGTTAAGTCTTGCTTAGCGCCAGGAACGTTGTGTGTCAATGCAATGGACGTGTTAGGCTGAATGGGGCTTTAGGTACCCCAGATTTCTCCGGCAGGCTTGTATCAAGATTGCCAACCTCATGTGTTCGAATTCCAACAGCCTCAACGCAGACAGTTAGCGCCGTTAGTTCATGGCCGTTTTCGTAACGACAAACGCTAGAGTGTCTATGTCATTTATTATATCAGCATTCCGCCAGGAACCTGAATTCATAGTGCTACAGAGTATAGTACCTTTCTAGCCACCTGCATTTGAGTTTCACCTGTACACGGGACACCGAGTTCACCAGCTTCTCGACGGGAACTATATTTGCCTCCCCCAATCACAGCTTGATACACGGTTTCTAGAAACCAGAACCTCTAGTGGAATACTCTCACAAATCTACCTCCTTCCCGGGTGCTTATGCACTGTAATAAGGTCATACGTACGCACACAGCTAAGAAAGCGCGGTAACACAAACAATAGAGTTTTTGTCATCCCAAAATTTGCTTCTACAAATAGCTATACCCGTGGAATAAAACATCACACAGACACCTTTTTTTTGTTTCCCTTTGCTTGGTTGGAATGCAGAGTGAATTATATTTCATGCTTCACAAACCTTGTTTCTTAACTCACACCCTTGTCTTCTATCATGCAACTCACATCACTTTAGTATGACACTCGACTAAAGAAAATTGAAGTTTATCCTATAAAAGATGTTTAGTACCTTAACCACTGCCCCTAAAAAAATCCTAAAAGAGGGTGTTACAAAACCCGTAAGCTTTCCGATGCATTGCATGATGCAAGTGTTCACGTGGTGACATTGACATAGGCTTCCGAATATCATGTGAGGGGTTGCCGCATAAAAGTGACATTTCAGTTGAGGGAATATTAATAATTAAACCTACAAGAAAAAATCGTTGGCCAAGAACTTCGCGAAAAGAGTTGAAGGGTCAGACATGTTCGTGATGCATTAATTTCAAGCATGTCCATGTTTACGGGTGCTTGGCCTGGGAACATGATACCTAATCATGGGCACAGGTCCCGGTTTTCGAGGGATTCGAATTCGTGGTTCTGTCCCCCCATGGTATTGACACTTGTACCGGACGAACGGGGAGCGGCAGATCACTGGATTGTAATATACATAATGGCTCGGAAAATTAACAGAAGTTTACGGATTTATGCATACCCCGGATATATGTCGCGCCGTTTTCAAGACAACAGCTACGCTATACGGTTTCTCATGTTTGGGGAATACGAGGAGTGAGTACCATCGACACTCGGGTACAATGCGATTTCAATTTTCGCATCCGCTTTTAACGGTAATTTAATGCAGAGTCGAAAAGAGAGAGAAAAGACGTAAAACCCGGGGCACGGATGACTGCCAATGTCTTACTACGGAAGTTTCCTGTTGCTGTATGCGTCTATGACGTTCTTACAAATCCAATCAAGTACCGGGCCCCAACACCACGAGGGGGCTAGAGTAATGCCTGATCCTCGTATCGGTTCATGCAGTTTCAATATAAAAGTGCGATTTATAAATCGATATGCAATAGGAGGGAATATAACTGTCAGATCCCAATTTACTCCAACATACATCGTCGTGTCTATAGCACACACACACAAACACCGGATATAGCCGCTGGATGTCGATAGTCCGGCTATCCTTGCCCTTTCCATATCTAAATATATTAAATGCACCCAGTCATGCAAGTAATCCGCTTTGATGCACGGTACAGGCTGTGGACACGGGTCTTCATTCTAAAATTATATAGTTAGTCGAGGAGGGACCGAAGCCTTCCGTCATCAAAAGAGAACCCAGATACATCGAGAGCCCGAGAGTTGTTGATTGCTTTACAGATGGCGATATCTCGATTTCTAATATTTTCCTCAGATATGCAGTCTAAGCCAACCCTCAAATTGCTTAGAGTGATATGGCGTATGGTGGTGCATCATTCTCCGGTCGATCCGCCCGTAATCAAAATGCCTAAATGCACAATACTCCCCGAGAGCATCCACACATGCACACACACAGCTGCCCAGCCCGCGCTCAAACCTCGCGCCTTGTAAGACATACATTGTCGTGCATTAAGGATCCATGATATCGATTTCACCTACAGACGCCCAACGAACGTTCGAACCTCTTTTTGCATCAAAAACCAGTTTGGATCGGTGATATTTCTATCAGCTGACTCTTTTCAATTCGATGGCTTTATCGCGATTTCCGATTACTAAAAAGAAACCCCCCTCTTAGCTTGTACATATGCACATCCGGTACGAATTGCAAGTCTGGCACATGCAGAAAGTCAACATTGACCCGTCTAGGAAAAGATTCCATCCCAACCATGCAAAGCTGACACCACCAGACCTTCGCCACAAAAATCTAAACCGCGCGCGGGTGTCACCTTTTTTCTCCCTCGGGAACCGTATTTCCCGAGGCACCAAAAACCCCACACACTCATCCATCTCAAGATGTTGGTGGTTTTCCCTCTGGCACAGCATGTGGGATGGGTCGAAATATCAGCGTATAGCCCGGATAAACGCTTGAAATCCAGGTTCTCGAAACGCCCTGACTGTGCCACTGTATCACAGCTCGCTTTGCCATAACGTTCCTTAACGAGGATGTCCAATCGCCAACGCCCCGTTCGATTTCAGCTGTTCGAGCGCTCGCGTGGGACCGCAATACCTTACAGTTTCTTGCTGCGATCCAAGGAACATTGCCCATTTCTCTAAGGCGGCGCAGACGCCCAGTCAATCATAACATCTACATATCACGCCATGTCATGCTAAATACCACCTTGAAGGCCTCGAAATTTGAAACCAAGCCTCTTCAGAGTAAGTCTTAACAAAAGAAGAACCGTCCCAGGAATCCTTGTGACTGTTTCTTTCCCCTCCCCTTCAAAGTAATATTCAACGAATAATGTCGACAGAATATCGCTTAAAAGGTGATTAATACCGTCTAACTATACATTTGCCTTAAAGTGGATCCCTATACGATGTGGCTTGATATTAACACGCATACACCACGCACCACACACGCATTCTCAACCACCATCCCCACCACGTTTTTTCCCCCTTCCCTTTGTCCTCTCGACGATCTACTGTGCCGCAATTACTCAACCCTCGGATTATCAGTTTGCCCCCACTGTCCAGATGGTAAATTGAAGAAATTCGGATGATTGGGGTGTTTCTACGATATTGTGAAACGAGGGGGGCGAAGGATCTTGTGTTCGTATATGCTAGTGATCTTCACATAGCGGATTATTATAACGGTGAGAATGGATATATACATACATGACCATCCCGTGGTAAGAAGATACCGAAATAAGTATGTACAAATGAATATGATCTCCCAACTCCAATAAGATTTTGTCAATCTACATGAACTCCGACCCACCCTCTAAATGGACCATTCCGAAAGGCATCAACTTCAATGAGAAGGGAGAGATAGCAAAAAAAAAAAAAAAAAAAAAAAAACTCCATTAACCCCATCGTAAATGAAAATAAAAGGATTATTAAGAATGATATTTGTGAAGAGAAAAGACGGGAGCTCAGCCTTTTTGCCTAGATAACCTTGCCATGCATATTATTTCGTATCGTAATCGTATCGCCTGCAATCATCCTGTCGCTTATCACTCCACTCACACCCGCGACTTCCCCCACTCTACCCTCGCGATGGCAATCTCCTCGAGCACGTGTAGGGCGGCCAACGTGCTTTCGAGTGGGTACCTTGCAGAAACGTAGTGGTGGGTGGATGCGGAGTGGGTGAATGGCTTCTTGTTTGGGGGTCCCGCGTGATAGAGTGTCGGATTTTTGAGAGCGGAAACGACTTGCTCCTGCGTGCTCTTCGTATATGTTTTGAACATATTCTTGAAACCGGTCACGGCGGAGACTGTTGTACCCAGGTTCTCCATCCATGCAGGGGTGGTAGTGGTCTCGACATCGTGGATGACAGAGCGGAGGGTAGGTGGTGTAGGACAGCCCTTTGAACCTTCGTCCTTTTCTCTTCGCGACTTGAAGAGTGAGCCGGTTGTTGCCGATCGCTGTAGTGGTAGGGCTTTGGCCATTCTAGCGAGCGACGAGGAGCGTCGGTGTAACTTTATCCTCTGTGCCTCTTCGGCCTCTTGCTTCTTCTTCTCTTGGAAAGCGCCGACTCGAACTGCACATTCCTCTTCGGCGCTCTTCCTTTCTTCGGGTGTCAGGTTGTCTACAACCATAGACATCGACAGTGCTAGAACACCCTTTCCCATGGCACCCACGACCCTCCTGGGGCCCTCTAGGTGACCAAGTTCATCTTCGTGTTTCTCGATGATTGTCTTTGGCATGCAGCCGTCGTCTTGGATCACGGCTGACCTTCTCTTTAGCTTATCAGACAGTGTAGGCGCCCGCTGGACCATTCGTCGTCGCTTTGTCAACGGGAAGTAGGATGCCAAAAGTTTGTGAAGTGACTCGGACTCAACGAACTGTCGCATCCTTGCGTCGAATCCCGTTGTAATGTAGATGGCATCATATGGAAGTAGCGAAAAGCTGGCATTGGACCAAGCTCGAGGGTTTAGGTATTCATCTGATCCAGCCATCATATAGAATTTTTCAATGTCATCTAATGTTGCACCCTATAGAGGAGAGATTTTGGTTAGACACTAGTCTCAATAAGGGCCAGAGGATAAATTGGTATTCGGGATCATCCATACCATAATGTCGCGAAAAGCGGACCGTTCCAGCATGCGCTGGTCGGCTTTGGGGACATCGCCATTCTCGGTAGCGAATTCAATGACGCAACCTGTGGGTCGGGTATGTTAACATCGACGTCTACCTAAAAAGTGGGTACCGACGGTACGTCTATGTATCTGGGCTACTTACCAGCTTCTTTGAAGATGTACCAGGGTTCCGCAGCAGCCATTGGCGCTAGTGTCTTGTCCGGACACAAGATAAGTACCCGTGGTGGCGTGAAGTTGTCATCCATGGGAAGGATGGACTTTGGGTCCTTCTTTTCTGAGAAATCCATGTTTTTTTTAATTTTTTATCGATTGATGATAGATTGCTGACAATGATTATGAAGTTTTATGTATAAGGAACTTATTGAGACAAGCGCGACCGAGGGAATCGTCAAGAATAATATATTCTAATGAGGCCGTGATCGTGACGCCTTGGTATACGTAAAATTCGGGGATCGTGAAGACCGCGACGGGACCTTGAATAGCCGACCGACCGGAAAATTATCGCGGAACGAGTCACACGCTGAAAATTTTCGCGGAGTTCACTGCAAGAACGAATCAAAACAAAAACAAGCGACGTTAGCTCGACTATTCATAGGCCTTTTCCAGGTATTAAATCCATGATGACCCACGTTTTGAGAGTTTATTGTTTTCCACTTCCGGGGGTATACGAGATACGATATGCGATATGCGAATGTCTGCACTTGGAAGTCGAACCCTGGCTTCGTAAGCTTTGACGAAAGCCTTTGTTTAAGAACTCTGTAACCGATATGCAGAGTATCGATTCTGTCGAGCTTACGCTTATTCAGCTGTGTGAGGGATGATGATTAATTTGGACATGGGAATGGATTCATTGTGATCTTATATTCCATGACTGGAGCTAGACCACCATCACAGTCACAAGCTCGAACCTTCGGGGGCGGTTTTGGTTGATACCTCCGGAACATCATTCCTTCCTTAGCTTCGTGGAGTTTGTCGGACGAAAAAAAAGGGCTGGAACGGTGTGTTCTGGAACCCGCAGCGGTGAATTTAGTTTTCTGGTTTGGTGCGAGCTCCAGCAAAGCAAAGCGTAGTAAAACGGTGGCCGGGCTTAGAAGCTACCGACCCGGCACCATTTTCTGGCAGGGCTGTTCGCGGACTGCTCGGAGACAAGAACCCTCCGATAAAGCCTTTTCTGGACTTAGCTTCCTTCGCAGATGGACTTTAAAACAGGCTCGTGGATTTTCCGACCCGCATAAATATTGATTCGCTGTGTTCGAAGGTGTCAGCACCCTCCTTTGGGCCTTAATGAGCGATATTATGCATGCAGCTTAGGGAAACTATTTTGACAGAACGCATCAGGTTAACGTAATTGCACGCTTAGAATTCGAATAACTGTGGAGATGCTGAGTAATCTTTAGTTTTTTTGCGAGTTAAACTTTCTACAGCAATAAGAATTGTGTACTTATGTACAGATATCTGTCTTTTCTTATCCACCGACCGGTATTGTTATTGGTCAACCTTCTAAGTGGATCCAGCATCCCATATTTCTAACCAGTATAGTTGTTTCTATGTAGTGTATCGTGTGTATCGTGTGCACCATCGGGATCGCTAGCGCAATCGTGGTATCCGTGAGATAGGAGCTTGATCTAGAAGTCGTTCCCCTCAGGCGTCGGGTGCGTCTTGCCATCCATAGCTTTCGGCAAAGCCGAAAGGACCAATCATTTCCTCTTCATGCAAAAGTTAAGCTCCACAATCTCTGCATCCTTGAAATGCAGCGCAAAGGTCTTTGTTGGAGAAGTATCTGTGTCAAAGACAGCTTTGTTGGCCGTGTATTCCCACTCTTTATCCTTCTCTTCTTTGACAGCCTCAGACAGCAAATCCACAATAGTCTTTGTTGAATGGAAAACGAAATCCGGTCTCTCCATTTCCCCTTTTTCGTTTCGGACCGGTGGCGCAAAATCTGCTTTCATTCTGTAACCATTTTCCTTTGCGGTTCCAGCTGTGTTCCCGAACATCATCGACCCGGAATCTGGTTTGAGCATCTGTATTAGACTGTTGATGATATGTGCCTGTTTGTGAGGCGGGAAGAGGTGGATGAAGTATCCGATATAGATCATGTCATATCTATGTCGATGAATAGACCCTTCTCCGAAGAGTCCTTCGTCATTGATATCGCATCCTCCAAAGAATTCTCCCTTGAATTGATCCTCATCTTTGAACAAGTCATAGGATAACGGAAACCACCTATCCTCCAGGTCCATATTCGTGATCCCTTCGCTCGGAGCACCATCGACAATCAATTTCCTTCCATCGAATCCCATGAAACATCCCATATCGAGAATTCGCTGCCCTTGCTTCAGTCTTTCGATGATTTCTGGGTAGATCGACATCTCTGTCATCCCGAACTTGAAGAATTGCCATAGCCCGACGCATGGGTAGTACTTAATCTTCCAGGCTTTGAGTCGTATGTCCTTGAGGATGGGGATCATGGCTTCGGTATCTTGAAGGTCGGGACGGTAATGTTGGATGAGAGAGATGGCATCCGGGTGGGCATGGATGGGAGGCTCCTCGGCCCAGTATCTGGCTTTTGCGGTAGCTTCATCAATCATTTTGATAGAGTTGCTCGAAGGGTTTATGGTGAGTCTTTAAGCTGGGGGTGGTTCCTGGTTCCACAAGATCTATATGCGTATGTTATACAGCTCCACCGTGGTTTGCAGATAAGGTCCTGGACCAGGACAGCGTAAAGAGATGTTTATGAGTAGAATATCTGAATACCGGAGTCCCTCGGATGCAGCGTAGTAAAACTTGGATTGTTGAGATGGATGGATGAAATGATGAGGAGGGTTAAGGTCAAGGTATTAAGAATAGATTGTGGTTGCTTGTGTAGCGGTTCTCAATCGAGCCCTGGGAAACGCGCTGAAGTTGATATAGAGCGTCCTTCTCTTTCCCTACTTCTTCTCGCTGCAATTTTATATCGTCCTCCTAAACCGCATCTTCCATAGCTCCAAAGCTACCCCCCATTGCCAATTGGCGCTAGACCAGGAGCTCGACCATGTCAAAAACGGGGCAGTTGAACTTAAATTTAGCGGGTGCCGGCCTGCGTCTGGAAGGCCTACTCGTGAGTACCGTATACCGCGCTCAAGTCTTGGTTTACGAGTAAGGGCAAATAGAAGCACGCAACATGGATCTAGGATTCTAATCGGGTGCCGACGACATGGTTCTTCGAATTCTATGCATCTGATTTGCTTAAAACATTAACAATTTTTAGCAATTAGTCGTGGTTAGGCAAGCACCATGGTACCAAGGACGCCTTCGGTGGAAACTCCGTCTGGGATTATATGCAGAAGGAACGTACGATTTGGCGTTACTTCGGCATCAATGCCCTAAAAAATCCAAAGGGAATACGCAATATTCGAGATAGCCCTGATGAGATGTTACCGGCCCTTGTTCATCCCGCTGCAACAAGTGCACATATGTGTATACCTTTGACCTGCTAGTTGCATGGCTAATGCAATTGCAAACGGCGTATATCCAGCTTCCGCCGCTTCTTTACATAGTACAGCTGGGCCCCTGTACATTACATACACTAAAGTCTGGAAGGGCGACAAACAGGTACTTACTTATTACCGAAGTTTCCAAGCTTCGATGGTCCCAAGGCCAAACCACCGGGAACGGATATCTGGATTTTATCTTAACTCCTGTCATATTCCTTCTCCCAACTTGTCCCCGTTTCAGAACAAGACCGGACTTCCTGTGGAAGAGTTAATCCAAGTACCGAATAGCTGGTGCAAACAGGCTCGGTAAATGGCTGTTTCTTGTGGGTAAATGGAATAGCTCCATCCCATCCCATCCCATCCCATCCGTTCCAATCCCTCAACTTCGGAACTGGTAGCCAGTAACTTATATCAACCTGTTATAATGCTGCAGGTGCCTTGTTTTTTTTTCTCTTTCTTTCACCCTTTTCGTTCTCAAACCTGCATCTTCCAAGTCCCCGGAACTGGCGAACTTGCATCCGAGACTTTTATGCAAATCGATGAGCCGGGAATTATATCTCACTTGGAATATCTTTCAACCATAGCCAAACCTCCCCCACGCGAGCTGTATAGTAACTGTATAGTAGCTGTATAATAGCTGTATAGTAACTGTACAATAACTCTATAGTAACTGGATAGTAAATGTATAGTAGCTGTATAGCTGCGATAGCTGCGATAGCTCTTCTATAGCTCTTCAAGAAACCAACAGCTTCCCAACAGCTCATATGCATGCATTTTCAGTAAATCAAACCCATGGAACATGCATTGCAGGATAACCCATGCCAAAGCCCTTCGAGAACCGTTGGAGCCTGTGCTATAAAGCCTATTGTTAACCCTCCAAGGCAATTCGAATGCAGTAATATCTTATCGAGTCCCTCGGGTTTTTATCCATCCGATCAATTACTAAATACCTCAAAAAAAAAAACTCCCTACCATTGTTTGCTCTATCAAATGCTGCAACGGCGTTAAAAACCGGCCGGCAAGCAAGCCATCTGCATAAGGGAAGGGAAAAAAGCTGACAATTGACCGGCAACCTCGGTCTAGCTTGGATGATTCTTTGGATGCATGGTCTCGAATGGAACGGATATATCGATATCGCGGAAGTAGTCGACGCCCAGCTAGCTAGCTCAAAAAAAAGAGATATCCCTGGGTCACATTGAGTGAAATTTAACTTTCTCACGCGGCTATTGGGCAGCTCTTAAAAAAAATCCA